>NC_141615.1:37406815-37706815 GCF_047967505.1 Dipteris shenzhenensis
CCCTGCCGCCTCCCCCTACCCCGCTACCCCCTACCCTCGCTCCCCCCCTCTTGCCTCCCTACCCCCGCTCCCCCCTCTCGTCGCCTCCCCCTACCCCTGCTCCCTCCCCTCTTCTGTCGCTCCTGCCTCCCTACCTCCGTCGCTCCTCCCTCCCTCTTTCGTCGCTCCCTCCCCTCTTCCGCGGCTCCTCCCTCTGTCCCTCTTCCGTCGCTCCCTCCCTCCCTCCCTCTTCTGCCGCTCCTCCCTCCCTCCCTCTTCCGTCGCTCCCTCCCCTCTTCCATTGCTCCTCCCTCCCTCCTTTCCTTCCTCTCTCTCCCCCTTCGCTTCCCTCTTCCTCCTGGAGGCTGCAGCCCCTAAGGCTCCTCTCCTTCTCTCTAAACTTTCTATCCCTCTCTAGTTCCTCTCTCTCTTTCTTTCTCTCTCTTCAAATTAAAAAAAACAAATCTACAAAACTTAGATAAAGAATTAATCAAAAAAATTTACAAGTACCTGGAAAAAGTTTGTAACTTTGCTCTTTCTTGCTTTCTTGCTCTTCCTTCCTTACTTTCTTGCTCGTCCTTGCTTTCTTGCGTCAATGAATGAAATGAGGGGAGAATGAATGAAGAAGGAAGACTATATATTGAAAAAACTAGGTTTTCCTCCTCCTCTCCTATTGGCTTTCCATTCCTCCCCTCTCTCCTATTGGCTTTCCATTCCTCCCCTCTCCCATTGGCTCCCATTACTCCCCCTCTCCCATTGGACCCCCATCCCTCATCCCAATCTTCCATTGGCCCTCCCCCCATCCATTTCTTCTTCCTCCCCCATGGCCACCACTCCCATCCCACATTTCCACCACATCCCATACTCCTCCCATTTCCCAAAATCCCATATTTCCCCATCTCACCCTCCTCTTTTTCACATCCCCTATTAACTCCCCTCACTCATTTCACTCCCTTATTATCCTACTCCCCTATTACCTCCCCCTCTCCCATTCCATTCCTCCCTCCCCACTCTCACTTCCACTTCCCATTACTCACTTGCCATTTGCAAACTATTAATATATTATTATACTATTCTTTATACTTATTATCATACGCCCCTATTACATCCCCTCTCCAATTCCACTCCTCCCTCCTTACTCCCACTTCCACTTCCCATTACTCGATATACACATTTGCAAACTATTAATATATTATTATACGATTTTTTATACTATTTGCAAACTTACATGTGGGCAAAATCACAGGTGTCAAAGCGATCCTATCGTGGTCATACAACAACCGTGCTTTTATTCAAGGGTGTACTTACAAGGGCATATTTATCCTCATCAACAAGCTTATTTCAGCTTTTATTTTGACACAATACTCAAGGTATGAAGTGCATAATTTGTGCACTAGGTGTTTACTTTGGAGTTACTTTGTTGTATCAAAATTGTTTGCCACACACACACACATATACACATACCGAGAATTTGCTAATATTATCCCATCTACATTTCTCTGATGGGCACAAAACTTTATACATGCCTCAACCTAGGTCGTATTGACTTGCATACAAAGTGTTGCACCCATCCCATAAGTACTTGTTCGGATAACACTCCTGCAAATGTATTTTATGATGATTGTGCATAACACTAGGAACAAAATGGTGTATAATGTGCGATCAACTATTCAAAGCATATCCAATGGCCACAAGACTTTGCACGCTCCTCAACCTAGGCAATATTGACTTGTGTGCAAAGTGGCATCCCCATCCGATAAGTACTTGTTTGAAAAACACACCTAGGATCATGTTTTTTGACGGTTCTACATGACACCAAGGCAAAAACGGTATTTAATACTCAATCCACCATGCAAAGCATATCCAATGGGCACAATACTTTGCACGTGCCTCAAAAGCGGTGGTATGGTGCTCCATGCAAAGTGGAACGCCCATTCAATAAGTACTTGGTATGATAATACACCTAAGAGTGTGTTCTTTAATGGATGTGCATAACATTAGGGGGAAAATGGTGTATAATGTGTGATCCCCCATGCAAAACATAACTGATAGACACAATATTGTGCACGCACATCAACCTAGTTGAAATTGACTTTCTTGCAAAATGGCTCCCCCATCCGACAAGTACTTTTTTGAATATCGCACCCAGGACTATGTTTTTTATTGGTTGTCCGTGACACTAAGGCAAAAACACTATTTTATGCTTGGTCGACAATGCAATGCATATCCAATCGTCACAATACTTTGCACACATCTCAACCTAGGTGTTATTGACTTACATGCAAAGTGGCATGCCCATCCCATAAGTACTTAGTCGAATAACACATCTAGGACCACGTTTTTTGACGATTGTGCATGACACTAAGGCCAAAACGGTGTTTAATGCTTGATCAACAATGCAAAGCAATCCAATGGGCACAATACTTTGCATGAGCCTCAACAATTGTTTTATTGCATTGCATGCAAAGTGGTACACACATCTGATAAGCAGTGGGTCAGATAACACACAATACTTTGCACCCACCTCAACCTAGGTGTTATTGAGTTGCATGAAAGTGGCATGTCGGTTAGATAAGTACTTGATCTGATAACACACCTAGGACTGTGTTTTTTTACAAATGTGCTTGACACTAAGGCAAAAACGGTATTTAATGCTCAATCAACCATGCAATGCATATCCACTCGGCATAATACTTTACTTGCACCTCAACTTAGGTGGTATTGACTTGTTTGAAAAAAGGCACACCCATCAGATAAGTACTTGGTTGGATAACACACCTAAGGGCGTGTTTTTTTACAGATGTCCATATCACTAAAGGCAAAACGGTGTATAATGCATGATCGACCATGCAAAGCATATCCAATGGTCACAATACCTTTCATGCACCTCAACCTAGTTTAACTTGACTTGGGTGCAAAGTGGAGCCCCCATCCGATAAGTACTTGTTCAAATAAAACACCTAGGACCGTGTTTTTTTATGGTTGTGCATTACACTAAGGCAAAAATGGTGTTTTATGCTTGATCGACAATGTAAAGCATATTCGATGGGCATAATACTTTGCACACACCTTAAACTATGTACTTGATGCAAAGTGGAGTGCCCATCCCATAAGTACTTGATCGAATAACATACCTAGCAGCGTGTTTTTTTACGGATGTGCATGACACTAGAGCAAAAATGGTATTTAATGCTTGAGCGACCATGCAAAGGATATCCGATGGGCACAATACTTTTCCTATGCCTCAACCTAGGTGGTATTGAAATGTTCTCAAAGAGTCATACCCATCCGATAAGTACTTGGTCAGATAACATACCTAATGGCGTTTTTTTTAACGGATGTGCATATCACTATGGGAAAAACGGTGGATAATGTGTGATTGACCATGCAAAGCATATCCGATGGTCACAATACTTTGCATGCACCTCAAACTAGTTGAAATGGACTTGCGTGCAAAGTGGAGCACCCATCCCATAACTACTTGATGGAATAACATACCTAGTAGCATGTTTTTTAACGGATGTGCATGACACTAAGGCAAAAACGGTGTTTTATGCTTGATCGACAATGCAAAGCATATCCGATGGGCATAATACTTTTCACACACCTTAAACTAGGTGAAATTGACTTACATGCAAAGTGGAGCTCCCATCCCATAAGTACTTGATCGGATAACATACCTAGCAGCGTGTTTTTTTACGGATGTGCATGACACTAGAGCATAAATAGTATTTAATGCTCGATCGACCATGCAAAGGATATCCAATGGGCACAATACTTTTCTTATTCCTCAACCTAGGTGGTATTGAAGTTTTCTCAAAGAGGCACACCCATTCGATAAGTACTTGGTCAGATAACATACCTAAGGGCATGTTCTTTTGTGGATGTGCATATCACTACAGGAAAAACGGTGGATAATGCGTGATCGACCATGCAAAGCATATTTGATGGTCACAATACTTTGCACGAACCTCAACCTAATTGAAACAAACTTGCGTGCAAAGTGGAGCCCCCATCTCAGAAGTACTTATTTGAATAACACGCCTAGGACCGTGTTTTTTTATGATTGTGCATGACACTACGGCAAAAACCATGTTTTATGCTTGATCGACAATGCAAAGCATATCCGATGGGCATAAAACTTTGCACACACCTTCAACTAGGTGGAATTGACTTACATGCAAAGTGGTATTCCCATCGCATAAGTACTTAATCGGATAACACACCTAGCAGCGTGTTTTTTATTGAATGTGCATGACACTAAGGCAAAAATTATATTTAATGCTCGATCGACCATGCAAAGCATATCCGATGGGCACAATACTTTTCCTATGCCTTGACCTAGGTGGTATTGAGATGTTTTCAAAGAGGCACACCCATCCGATAAGTACTTCGTCAGAAAACATACCTAAGGGCGTGTTTTTTTGTGGATGTGCATATCACTACAAGAAAAACATTGTATAATGTAGGATCGACCATGCAAAGCATATCTGCTGATGGTGACAATACTTTGCACACACCACAGCCTTGTTGAAACGGACTTGTGTGCAAAGTGGAGCCCCCATCCAATAAATACTTGTTTGAAGGCACACCCATCCGATAAGTACTTGGTTAGAAAACATACCTAAGGGCATGTTTTTTTGCGGATGTGCATATCACTATAGGAAAAACGTTGTATAATGCATGATCGACCATATAAAGCATATCCGATGGTGACAATAATTTGCACACCTCAACCTAGTCATAACAGAATTGCGTGCAAAGTGGAGCACCCATCCAATAAGTACTTGTTTGAATAACACACCTAGGACCGTGTTTTTTTACAGTTGTGCATGACACTAAGGCAAAAACGGTGTTTTATGCTTCATTGACAATGCAAAACATATTCGATGGGCACAATACTTTGCACACACCTTGAAATAGGTGGAATTGACTTATATGCAAAGTGGCGTACCCATCCCATAAGTACTTGATCGGATCACATACCTGGTAGCGATTTTTTTTACAGATGTGCATGATACTAGAGCAAAAATAGTATTAAATGCTCGATCGGCGATGCAAAGGATATCCGATGGGCACAGCACTTTTCTTGCACCTCAACCTCGGTGGTATTGAAACGTTCTCAAAGAGGCACACCAATCCGATAAGTACTTGGTCAAATAACATACCTAAGGGCATGTTTTTTTGCGCATGTCCATATCACTACGGGAAAAACGGTGGATAATGCGTGATCGACCATGCAAAGCATATCCGATGGTCACAATACTTTGCACGAACATCAACCTGGTTGAAACGGACTTGCGTGCAAACTGGAGACCCCATATGAGAAGTACTTGTTTGAAGAACACACCTAGGACCGTGCTTTTTTATGGTTGTGCATGACACTAAGCCAAAAACGGTGTTTTATGCTTGATCAACAATACAAAGCATATTCTATGGGCATAATACTTTGCACACACCTTCAACTAGGTGGAATGAACTTACATTCAAAGTGGCATGCCCATCCCATAAGTACTTGATCGGATAACATACCTAGCAGTGTGTTTTTTTACGGATGTGCATGACTTTAGAGCAAAAATGGTATTTAATGCTTGATCAACAATGCAAAGGATATCCGATGGGTAGAATAATTTTCCTATGCCTCAACCTAGGTGGTATTGACATGTTCTCAAAGAGGCACACCGATTAGATAAGTACATGGTTGGATAACACACCTAAGGGCGTGTTTTTTTACGGATGTGCATATCACTAGGGGAAAACGGAGTATAATGCATGATCGACCATGCGAAGCATATTCGATGGTCACAATACTTTGCATGCACATCAATCTAGTTGAAACAGACTTGCATGCAAAGTGGAGCCCCCATCCGATAAGTACTTGTTTGAATAACACACCTAGGACCGTGTTTTTTTATGGTTGTGCATTACACTAAGGCAAAAACGGTATTTTATGCTTGATCGACAATGCAAAGCATATCCGATGGGCCTAACACTTTTCTCACACCTTCAACTAGGTATATTTGACTTACATGCAAAGTGGTGCACCCATCCCATAAGTACTTGATCGGATAACATACCTAGCAGCGTGTTTTTTTACGGATGTGCATGATAGTAGAGCAAAAATAGTATTTAATGCTAGATCGACCATGAAAAGGATATCCGATCGGCACAATACTTTTCCTACACCTCAACCTACGTGGTATTGAAATGTTCGCAAAGAGGCACACCCATTCGATAAGTACTTGGTCAGATAACATACCTAAGGGCATGTTTTTTTGCAGATGTGCATATCACTACGGGAAAAACGGTGGATAATGCATGATCGACCATGCAAAGCATATCCGATGGTCACAATACTTTGCATTCACCTCAACCTAGTTGAAAAGGACTTGCGTGCAAAGTCGAACCGCCATCTGAGAAGTACTTGTTTGAATAACACACCTAGGATCGTGTTTTTTAATAGTTGTGCATGATACTAAGGCAAAAACGGCGTTTTATGCTTGATCGACAATGCAAAGCATATCCGATGGGCACAATCCTTTGCACACACCTTCAACTAGGTAGAATTGACTTACATGCAAAGTGGCGTGCCTATCCCAAAAGTACTTGATCGGATAACATACCTAGCAGCGTGTTTTTTAACGGATGTGCATGACACTAGAGCAAAAATAGTATTTAATGCTCGATCGACCGTGCAAAGGATATCTGATGGGCACAATACTTTTCCTATGCCTCAACCTAGGTGGTATTGAAATTTTCTCAAAGAGGAACACCCATCCGATAAGTACTTGGTCAGATAACATACCTAAGTGCATGTTTTTTTGCGGATGTGCATATCACTATGGGAAAAACGGTGGATAATGCGTGATCGACCATGCAAAGCATATCTGATGGTCACAATACTTTGCACAAACCTCAACCTAATTGAAAAAGACTCGTGTGCAAAGCGAAGCCCCCATCTGAGAAGTACTTGTTTGAATAACACACCTAGGACCGTGTTTTTTTATGGTTGTGCATGACACTAAGGCAAAAACGGTGTTTTATGCTTGATCGACAATGCAAAGCATATTTGATGGGGATAACACTTTGCACACACCTTAAAATAGGTGGAATTGACTTACATGCAAAGTGGCATTCCCATCGCATAAGTACTTTGATCGGATAACACACCTAGCAGCGTGTTTTTTTACAGATGTGCATGACACTAAGGCAAAAATGGTATTTAATGCTCGATCGATGATGCAAAGCATATTTGATGGGCGCAATACTTTTCCTATGCCTTAAACTAGGTGGTATTGACATGTTTTTAAAGAGGCACACCCATCCGATAAGTACTTGGTCAGAAAACATACCTAAGTGCGTGTTTTCTTGCGGATGTGCATATCACTATAGGAAAAACGTAGTATAATGCGTGATCGACCATGCAAAGCATATCCGATGGTGACAATACTTTGCACGCACCTCAACCTAGTGATAACGGACCTGCGTGCAAAGTGGAGCCCCCATCCGATAAGTACTTGTTTGAATAACACACCTAGGACCGTGTTTTTTTATGGTTGTGCATGACACTAAGCCAAAAACGGTGTTTTATGCTTGATGGACAATGCAAAGCATATCCTATGGGCATAATACTTTGCACACACCTTCAACTAGGTGGAATGAACTTACATGCAAAGTAGCATGCCCATCCCATAAGTGCTTGATCAGATAACATACCTAGCAGTGTTTTTTTTTACGGATGTGCATGACTTTAGAGCAAAAATGGTATTTAATGCTTGATCAACAATGCAAAGGATATCCGATGGGTAGAATACTTTTCCCATGCCCCAACATAGGTGGTATTCCATGTTCTCAAAGAGGCTTACCAATCAGATAAGTACATGGTTGGATAACACACCTAAGGGCGTGTTTTTTTACGGATGTGCATATCACTAGGGGAAAACGGACTATAATGCATGATCGACCATGCGAAGCATATTCGATGGTCACAATACTTTGCATGCACATCAATATAGTTGAAACAAACTTGCATGCAAAGTGGAGCCCCCATCCGATAAGTACTTGTTTGAATAACACACCTAGGACCGTGCTTTTTTATGGTTGTGCATTACACTAAGGCAAAAACGGTATTTTATGCTTGATCGACAATGCAAAGCATATTTGATGGGCCTAACACTTTTCTCACACCTTCAACTGGGTATATTTGACTCACATGCAAAGTGGTGCACCCATCCCATGAGTACTTGATCGGATAACATAGCTAGCAGTGTGTTTATTTACGGATGTGCATGATAGTAGAGCAAAAATAGTATTTAATGCTAGATCGACCATGCAAAGGATATCCGATCGGCACAATACTTTTCCTACACCTCAACCTGGGTGGTATTGAAATGTTCACAAAGAGGCACACCCATTCGATAAGTACTTGGTCAGATAACATACCTAAGGGCATGTTTTTTTGCAGATGTGCATATCACTACGGGAAAAACGGTGGATAATGCATGATCGACCATGCAAAGCATATCCGATGGTCACAATACTTTGCATGCACCTCAAGCTAGTTGAAACGGACTTGCATGCAAAGTCGAGCCGCCATCTGAGAAGTACTTGTTTGAATAACATACCTAGGATCGTGTTTTTTAATGGTTGTGCATGACACTAAGGCAAAAATGGCATTTTATGCTTAATCGACAATGCAAAGCATATCCGATGGGCACAATCCTTTGCACACACCTTCAACTAGGTAGAATTGACTTACATGCAAAGTGGCGTGCCTATCCCAAAAGTACTTGATCGGATAACATACCTAGCAGCGTGTTTTCTTATGGATGTGCATGACACTAGAGCAAAAATAGTATTTAATGCTCGATCGACCGTGCAAAGGATATCTGATGGGCACAATACTTTTCCTACGCCTCAACTTAGGTGGTATTGAAATGTTCTCAAAGAGGCACACCCATCTGATAAGTACTTGGTCAGATAACATACCTAAGTGCATGTTTTTTTGCGGATGTGCATATCACTACAGGAAAAACGGTGGATAATGCGTGATCGACCATGCAAAGCATATATAATGGTCACAATACTTTGTAGAACCTCAACCTAATTGAGACAGACTTGTGTGCAAAGTGGAGCCCCCATCTGAGAAGTACTTGTTTGAATAACACACCTAGGACTATGTTTTTTTATGGTTTGCATGACACTAAGGCAAAAACGGTGTTTTATGCTTGATCGACAATGCAAAGCATATTTGATGGGGATAACACTTTGCACACACCATAAACTAGGTGGAATTAACTTACATGAAAAGTGGCATTCCCATCGCATAAGTACTTGATCGGATAACACACCTAGCAGCGTGTTTTTTTACGGATGTGCATGACACTAAGGCAAAAATGGTATTTAATGCTCGATCGATGATGCAAATCATATTTGATGGGCACAATACTTTTCCTATGCCTTAAACTAGGTGGTATTGACATGTTTTCAAATAGGCACACCAATCTGATAACTTACAAAAGGGCGTGTTTTCTTGCGGATGTGCATATCACTATAGGAAAAACGTAGTATAATGCGTAATCGACCATGCAAAGCATATCGGATGGTGAAAATACTTTGCACGCACCTCAACCTAGTGATAACGGACTTGCATGCAAAGTGGAGCCCCCATCCGATAAGTACTTGTTTGAATAACACACCTAGGACCGTGTTTTTTTATGGTTGTGCATGACACTAAGGCAAAAACCGTGTTTTATGCTTGATCGACAATGCAAAGCATATTCGATGGGCACAATACCTTGCACACACCTTCAACTAGGTGGAATTTACCTATATGCAAAGTGGCGTGCCCATCCCATAAGTACTTGATCGGATAACATACCTAGCAGCAAATTTTTTTACGAATGTGCATTACACTAGAGCAAAAATAGTATTAAATGCTCGATCGATGATGCAAAGGATATCCGATGGGCACAACACTTTTCCTATGCCTCAAACTAGGTGGTATTGAAATGTTCTCAAAGAGGCACACCCATCCGCCGATAAGTACTTGGTCAAATAACATACCTAACGACGTATTTTTTTATGGATGTGCATATCACTACAGGAAAAACAGTGGATAATGCATGATCAACCATGCAAAGCATATCCTATGGTCACAATACTTTGCACGGACCTCAACCTAGTTTAGAAACACTTGCGTGCAAAGTGGAGCCCCCATATGAGAAGTACTTGTTTGAATAACACACCTAGGACCGTGTTTTTTTATGATTATGCATGACACTAAGGCAAAAACAGTGTTTTATGCTTGCTCGACAATGCAAAGCATATCCTATGGGCAAAATACTTTGCATACACCTTCAACTAGGTGGAATGAACTTACATGCAAAGTGGCGTGCCCATCCCATAAGTACTTAATCCGATAACATACCTAGAAGTGTGTTTTTTTACGGATGTGCATGACACTAGAGCAAAAATGGTATTTTATGCTCGATCGACAATGCAAAGGATATCCTATGGGCACAATACCTTTCCTATGCCTCAACCCTGGTGGTATTGACATTTTGTGAAAGAGGCACACCAAGCAGATAAGTACATGGTTGGATAACACACCTAAGGGCGTGTTTTTTTACGGATGTGCATATCACTAGGGAAAAAATGGTATATAATGCGTGATCGACCAAGCAAAGCATATCCGATGGTCACAATACTTTGTAGGCACCCCAAACTTGCATACAAAGAGGAGCCCCCATCTGAGAAGTACTTATTTGAATAACACACCTAGCACAGTGTTTTTTTATGGTTGTGCATGACACTAAGGCAAAAACGGTGTTTTATGCTTGATCAACAATGCAAAGCATATGTGTTGTGTACAATACTTTGCACACACCTAAAGCTAGGCGGAATTGACTTACATGCAAAGTGGCATGCCCATCCCATAAGTACTTGATCGGATAACATACCTAGCAGTGTGTTTTTTTCGGATGTGCATGACACCAAGGCAAAAATGGTATTTAATGCTCGATCGACCATGCAAAGCATATCCAATGGGCACAATACTTTTCCTACACCTCAATCTAGGTGGTATTGACATTTTTTCAAATAGGCACACCCATCCGATAAGTACTTGGTTAGATAACACACCTAAGGGTGTGTTTTTTTGCAGATGTGCATATCATTAGGGGAAAAACGGTGTATAATGCGTGATCGACCATGCAGAGCATGTCCAATGGTCACAATACTTTGTACGCAGCTCAACCTATTTGAAATATACTTGCATGCAAAGTGGAGCCCCCATCCGATAAGTACTTGTTTGTATAACACACCTAGGACCGTGTTTCTTTATGGTTGTGCCTTACACTAGAGCAAAAATGGTGTTTTATGCTTGATGGACAATGCAAAGCATATCCGATGGGCATAATACTTTAAAAATACCTTCAACTAGGTGGAATTGACTTACATGCAAAGTGGCATGTCCATCCCATGAGTACTTCATTGGATAACATACCTAGCGACATGTTTTTTTACGGATGTGTATGACACCAAGGCAAAAATGGTATTCAATGCTCGATCGACCATGCAAAGCATATCCAATGGGCACAATACTTTTTGTACACCTCAACCTAGTGGTATTGACATGTTTTTAAATAGGCACACCCATCGGATAAGTACTTGGTCAAATAACATACCTAAGGGCGTGTTTTTTTGCGGATGTGCATATCACTACAGGAAAAACGTTGTGTAATGCGTGATCAGCCATGCGAAGCATATCCGATGGTGACAATACTTTGCACGCACCTCAACCTAGTTGAAACGGACTTGCGTACAAAGTGGAGTCCCCATTCGATAAGTACTTGTTTGAACAACACAACTAGGACGTGTTTTTTTATGGTTCTGCATGATACTAAGGCAAAAACGGTGTTTTATGCTTGGTCGACAATGCAAAGCATATCCGATGGGCACAACACTTTGCACACACCTTCAACTAGGTGGAATTGACTTATGTGCAAAGTGGCGCGCCCATCCCATAAGTACTTGATCGGATAACATACCTAGGAACGTGTTTTTTTATGGACGTGCTTGACATTAGAGCAAAAATAGTATTTAATGCTCGATCGTCCATGCAAAGGATATCCGATGGGCACAAGACTTTTCCTACACCTCAACCTATGTGGTATTGAAATGTTATCAAAGAGGCACACCCATCCACTAAGTACTTGGTTAGATAACATACCTAAGGGCATGTTTTTTTGCAGATGTGCATATCACTACGGGACAAACGGTGGATAATGCATGATTGACCATGCAAAGCATATTCGATGGTCACAATACTTTGCATGCACCTCACCTTAATTGAAATGGACTTGCGTACAAAGTGGAGCACCCATCCCATAAGTACTTGATCAAATAACATACCGAGCAGTGTGTTTTTTTACGGATGTGCATGACACTAAGGCAAAAATGGTGTTTTATGCTTGATCGACAATGCAAAGCATATCTGATGGGCACAATACTTTGCACACACCTTCAACTAGGTGGAATTAACTTACATGCAAATCAGCATACCCATCCCATAAGTACTTGATCAGATAACATACCTAGCGGTGTGTTTTTTTACGGATGTGCATGACATGAGCAAAAATGGTATTTAATGCTCGATCGACAATGCAAAGGATATCCGATGGACACAATACTTTTACTATGCCTCAAACTAGGTGGTATTAACATGTTATCAAAGAGACACACCCATAAGATAAGTCCCTGGTTGGATAACACACCTAAGGGCGTGTTTTTTTACGGATGTGCATATCACTAGGGGAAAAATGGTGTATAATGCGTGATCGACCATGAAAAGCATATCCGATGGTCACAATAATTTTCATGCACCTCAAACTAGTTGAAAGAGACTTGCATGCAAAGTGGAGCCCCCATCTGAGAAGTAGTTCTTTGAATAACACACCTAGGACAATGTTTTTTTATGGTTGTGCATGACATTAAGGCAAAAACGATGTTTTATGCTTGATCTACAATGCAAAGCGTATCCGATGGGTACAATACTTTGCACACACCTTAAACTAGGTGGAATTGACTTACATGTAAAGTGGCATGCCCATCCCATAAGTACTTGATCGAATAACATACCTAGCAGTGTGTTTTTTTCGGATGTACATGACACCATGGCAAAAATGGTATTTAATGCTCGATCGACCATGCAAAGCATATACGATGGGCACAATACTTTTCCTACACCTCAACCTAGGTGGCGTAGACATGTTTTCAAACTGACACACCCATCTTATAAGTACTTGGTGGTTCTGCACCCACCAAAACTTGTGTGGCTCTCTGTTTCTCTCTCTCCCTTCTTCCGTTCTTGCTTCCGTTGAGAGCACTCTCAACTGGTATCAGAGCCCGGGTGATCTAGCTGAGCGTGCATGAATGCTTGAAGCTCAGTAGCTCTGTGGGAGGAAGGAGAAGCTCTGTGGAAAGCTTTGTGGGTGACTTTACTTGCATCCGAGTGTGTAGAGACCTTGGAGAAACCTTTGGAAAAGTCACTTTGGTTTTGCGAAGTGGTTTTGAGAGCGTGTTAAGAGTTTTCAAAGAAAAAGTCATTTTTTTTCCCTGTTCCGTTTGATGACAGAGACTCCGTATTGACTTGTAGAGGCAACTATTGCTTGCCTTTGGTGTCCACTTCACTTCAGGAGCTTGGAAACACCTTCATTCTTGAATCTGGGATCATTTCATTGGATTTCTGACTCATTGTGTCAGTTTCTGCGTTTTTTTCCCGAGTGTTGGAACTCAAGTTTGGAGCAACCATTTGCAGATCTGTTAGTTTTGATGGACTCAGGAGGTCCTAAAACTTCTATGTTGCTCATCATTCGCACTCCGGTGGAGTTTACAAACAGCTCTGTTTCCAAAAACGTTTTTCAGTCCGTGTGTTGGACCCAGTGATTGAGACCATGGTTTCCAAAACCGTTTGTCCCATTGCGTTCCGGACGCCCAAAAACCCCTACCTATCAGTTCTTGCACGATTCGGTGGAGGATTTTCAGAGTTATAGATCTCTGTGTATTCGATTTCGTCTCTCTGTTATGTATTTTTCATTCTAAGGTTTTGAAACCTTAGACTTATGCCACATGGCAGTGGATAAGTGTTGACTCCCATTTCTCACTCATCGGTTGGGATTTTGGAGTTCTGGCAGAAGAGACATTTGCAGATTTTCTTACTGATTTCGATTATGCAATGGCGCCCATGTTTTGAGGCATCTCAGGTTCTATTTTCAGTAGCGGGCATCTTTTGATGCTTTGAGCTTTGAGTTTTGGTGATATTTCACTCTATTGTGGCATACACATTTGGGTGCACCTGGTATTTGGTGTGATTCTCTCTTGCAGGCACTAGCATTTGGGATTTCATTTTATTTGCATCATGGCATCCTCTTCCATGTCTGAAAGGAGTTTTTTAGCATTAAAAAGTTTGATGGGACAAACTTTTCTTTGTGGAAAGAACAAATAAGGGATGTGCTTATTCAAAAGAAGCAAATTAAACCCTTGGCAGGGATTGAAGCTAAGCCTGCAAATATGTCTGAGGATGATTGGAATGAGTTGGATGCATTAGCAAAGTCTACTATTAGACTTCATCTTGCAGAGTCAGTTTATTTCACAGTAGTAAATGAGCAGACTACAGAAGATTTGTGGAAGAAACTGTGTGCCACTTATGAGAAGGAAACTGCCTCTAATAAAGTTTACCTCATGAAGAGGTTGTTTGAGCTGCAGATGAAGGAAGGGGTCTCCATTGCTTCTCACTTGAATGAATTCAATATTATTTTCAGCAATCAAAAAATGAATTTTGATGCAGAGACTAAGGCAATATTTCTCTTATGTTCATTGCCATCCTCATGGGATACCTTTCGTACAGCTGTCAATAACTCTGCACCTAGTGGAGTATTGAAATTTGATGATGTTGTGGGAGCTTGTTGGCTGAGGAGATTAGACGGAAGTCTATGGATGGCAACAAGCAGGATGCAGCCTTAAATGTGCAAAGGGGCAGATCACAGTTCAAGGGGAAGTCCCAAGAAAGAGGGAAGTCTTATAGCAAATCCAGGGCACGGAACATTAAGTGTTACCACTATGGCAAGAAGGGCCATATGAAAAAGGATTGCTACAAGCTGAAAAGAGAGCAAAAGGATAAGAAAAAGAATGCAAATTGGGGTGCAAATCAAAAGGAAGAGAGTCCAAGGGAGGACAAAGGAAAAGTCAAGATCGAGGAGATCAATGCAGCCACACATGATAGTGACAATGACGTTCTCTTCATGTCTAGTTCATATGCAGAGTTGCTTACCACTTCAGATGATGCATATTCCCAGGATTGGATTTTGGATTCTGGTGCTTCATTCAATGTTACTCCCCATAGGGAATGGTTCTCAACTTATGATAGTGGAAAGACAGGTTGTGTGCATCTTGGAAATGACTATGCATGTGACATACTGGGAGTAGGTGACATAAAGTTTTCTTTTGCAAATGGGTCCACATTTATTTTGAAACATGTGAGACATGTGCCTAAGTTGACCAAGAGTCTTATTTTAGTGGGTTAGCTAGATGATGCTAGTTTTCACACCACTTTTGGCTTTCAGAGTTGGAAAATTCAAAAGGGCTCTATGCTTTTGGCCAGGGGTGCCAAGTGTGGGACTTTGTATCCCTTACATGTATCAGGGGTATTTGATCATGTTGTTGCAATAACCGAGTAGCCAAGCACTTCTTTGTGGCATTGCAGGTTGGGGCACATGAGCCAGAATGGAATGAAACTCTTATGCCATTTGGGTTATGTACTGCATTTGAGTTTCTCTGATTTTGAATTTTGTGAGCATTGTCTCTATGGGAAGCAGAATAAATCAGCCCATAAAAGAAGGGGAAAGAAAGAGTTTGAAATGCTTGATTTGGTGCATTCAGACGTATGTGGTCCGATGCCTACATGGTCATTAGGTGGGGCTGAATACTATGTGACATTCATTGATGATGCAACTAGGAAAGTGTGGGCTTATGCTATAGCTCGGAAGAGTGATGTGTTCTAGGTATTTCAAAAATGGCTGGCCTTGGTTGAGAATCACTTAGGTAGAACGCTTAAATGCCTACGGACTGACAATGGTGGAGAGTATCTCTCTCATGACTTTCAGCATTTTTGTGATACACGTGGGATTAAGAGGGAGCTCACATCCCCTCGTACTCCAGAGCAAAATCCAGTTACAGAAAAGATGAACCATACCATTCAAGAAAGGTTGCAATGCATGCTTTCCAATGCAAGTCTTTCTGGTGGTTTTTGGGCTGAGGCAATGAAGACTACAGTGCATGTGATCAATAGATCACCTAGTAAGAGTTTGGATGGTGGTATTCCTAAAGAGGCATGGAGTGGCAAGAAGCCCTCTTACTCTCATTTGCGCATATTTGTGTGTGAGGCATATGCACATGTGCCAAAAGAGCTTCGAAAGAAGCTAGACCCTAAGTCTAGGAAATGCATCTTTCTAGGTTATGGTGAAAGTGGAGAGATGGGCTATCGTCTCTGGGATCCAGAAGCAAAGAAGATCGTACGCAACCATGATGTAGTCTTCAATGAGAAGAAGATGCATAAGTCACCCATGAGGGATGTGGAAATGAGAAAAATCACTTTCCAGGATGTGAATCCACCAGCATATGTTGATAGATAGCAAGATGTCCATGCACCAAATGTGCAAGAAATGGTACCATCAAGTACTCCCACAGGTATACAATCAAGGGTAGATGATGAATCATCTATTGGTGGAAATAATGAGCCAAATGTGGCTGATATGCAAATGGGACAGCAAGCTGAAATGCCTTTGAGAAGATCATCTAGAGTGTCTAGACCACCTGATAGGTTTGTTCCAGGGGTAGACTATGTGATGCTTACTGATTGTGGGGAGCCTTCTTGCTACAGAGAGGCTATGATGCGTGAATATCAATGCAAGTGGGAGTATGCTATGCAATCAGAGATGAGTTCACTTATGAAGAGTAAGACTTGGGACTTGGTTTCTTTGCCACATGGAAAGAAAGCATTGCCATATAAATGGGTCTACAAAATGAAGGTCACAGGTGATGACGTGCCTAGGTACAAGGCCCGTTTGGTCGCTAAAGGCTTCAAGCAAGAGAAGGGTGTGGACTTTGATGAGATATTCTCTTCGGTTGTGAAGATGACCACACTTAGATGCATGCTTGGACTAGTGGCAGCAGAGGATATGGAGCTTATGCAGATGGATGTCAAGATAGCTTTCTTGCATGGGGATTTGCATGACAAAATTTACATGGTTCAACCGGAAGGCTTTGAAGAAAAGGGCAAAGAGCATTTAGTTTACAAGCTGAAGAAGAGTCTCTATGGTCTTAAGCAAGCGCCTAGAGAATGGTATCAGAAGTTTGATGCCTTCATTCGGTCCCAGGGTTTTAGAAGGAGTGAAATTGATCACTGCCTCTACACTAAAAGAGCTAAGGATAATAGCCTGATAATCTTGGCACTATATGTGGATGATATGCTATTGGCTAGCAAGAATACTTATGAGCTAGATGCATTAAAGGCCAAGTTGCGTGAGGCCTTTGATATGAAGGATTTGGGATTTGCAGGTCATATTCTTGGTATGCGCATCACGCGTGATCGGAGTAGGAAACTCCTTTGGCTTTCACAAAAAGAGTATGTTACAAAAGTATTGCAGCATTTCAATATGGAGGGGGGGAAGGCAGTGAGTACTCCATTGCCTCCATATGTGAAACTGAGTCATACAGATAGTCCCAAATTAGATGAGGAAAGGGCCATGATGGCCAAGGTTCCTTATGCATCAGCAGTTGGGAGTCTTATGTATGCTATGATAGCTACTAGACCAGACATTGCATTTGCAGTGGGAGTTGTTAGCCGGTATATGGCTAATCTAGGAAAGAGGCATTGGGAGGCAGTTAAGTACATCATGAGGTACATGAAGGGTACCAAGGAGATGTACATCTGCTTTGGTAGAGGAGACATGCGTGTACTTGGGTACACAGATTCAGACTATGCAGGGCATGTGGATAGTAGGAGATCCACTTCTGGTTATGTGTTCACCTTTGCAGGTGGTGCAGTGTCGTGGATGTCTCGTGCACAAAAGTGCGTTGCTTTGTCTACCACAGAGGCTGAGTATGTTGCAGCCACAGAGGGTTGCAAGGAGGCTATATGGCTTGATCGGCTAGTGGGAGATTTGGGGATTCATACAGGTCTACTGACATTGCATAGTGATTCCATGAGTGCTATTCAGCTAGCACAGAATCCGGTCTTTCATGCAAAGACCAAACACATTGAGGTCAGGTACCATTTCATCAGGGAGGTACTTGAGGACAAGCGCATAGAGCTTGTCAAGGTTCATACAGATGATAACCCTGCAGATATGCTAACGAAGAGTCTACCTAGTTAGCGGTTTGAGTATTGTCGTGTATTGATGGGCATTGGATAGTATGCTCACTGGTTTTTCTCCCTTAAAGGCACATTGTCCTTTAAGTGGGAGGTTGTGGGGTTTAAAGGTCACTGTCCCTTTACCCCTGTTATGTACTATGCTCAAACACATATATAAATGAATGAAAAAGAAGATTAGGGTGGTTCTACACCCACCAAAACTTGTGTGGCTCTCTATTTCTCTCTCTCCCTTTTTTCGTTCTTGCTTTCGTTGAGAGCACTCTCAATAACACACCTAAGGGTGTGTTTTTTTGTGGATGTGCATATCACTAGGGATAAAACGGTGTATAATGCGTGATCGACCATGGAAAGCATATCCAATGGTCACAATACTTTGCACATGCCTCAACCTAGTTGAAATACACTTGCATGCAAAGTGGAGCCCCCATCCGATAAGTACTTGTTTGAATAACACACCTAGGACCATGTTTTTTTATGGTTGGACATTACACGAGCAAAAATGGTGTTTTATGCTTGATCGACAATGCAAATTATATATGATGGGCATAACACTTTGCACACACCTTAAAATAGGTGAATTCTACTTACATCCAAAGTGGCATGCCCATCCCATAAGTACTTAATCGGATCACATACCTAGCAACGTGTTTTTTTATGGATGTGCATGACACTAAGGCAAAAATGGTGTTTAATGCACGATTGACCATGCAAAGCATATCCGATGGGCACAATACTTTTCCTATGCCTTAACCTCAGTGGTATTGACATGTTTTCAAAGAGGCACACCCATCCGATAAGTACTTGCTCAAAAAACACACCTAAGGGCATGTTTTTTTGCGGATGTGCATATCACTACAGGAAAAACGGTGTATAATGCATGATTGACCATGCCAAGCATATCCAATGGACACAATACTTTGCACACACCTCAATCTAGTTGAATCAGACTTGGGTACAAAGTGGAGGCCCCATTCGATAAGTACTTGTTTGAATAACACACCTAGGACCGTGTTTTTTTTTTGTTGTGCATTACACTAAGGCAAAAACGGTGTTTTATGCTTGATCGACAATGCAAAGCATATCCGATGGGCATAACACTTTGCACACACCTTAAAATAGGTGGAATTGACTTACATACAAAGTGGCATGTCCATCCCATAAGTACTTGATCGGATAACATACCTAGCAGCGTGTTTTTTTACAAATGTGCATGACACTAAGGCAAAAATGGTAATTAATACTCGATCCACCATGCAAAGCATATTTGATGGGCACAATACTTCGCCTCAACCTAGGTGTTATTAACATTTTTTCAAAGAGGCACACCCATCCAATAAGTACTTGGTGAGATAACATACCTAAGGGCGTGTTTTTTTGCGGATGTGCATATCAATATAGGAGAAATGTGTATAATGTGTGATCGACCATGCAAAGCATATCCGATGGTCACAATACTTTGACACACCTCAAGCTAGTTGAAATAGACTTGGGTGCAAAGTGGAGCCCCCATCCAATAAGTACTTGTTTGAATAACACACCTAGGATCGTGTTTTTTTATGGTTGTGCATTACACTAAGGAAAAAACGGTGTTTTATGCTTGATCGACACTGCAAAGCATATCCGATGGGCATAGCACTTTGCAAACACCTTAAAATAGGTGGAATTGACTAACATGCAAAGTGGCATGCCCATCCCATAAGTATTTAATCGTATAACATACCTAGCAGTGTGTTTTTTTACGAATGTGCATGACACTAAGGCAAAAATGATAATTAATGTTCGATCGACCATGCAAAGCATATCTGATGGGCACAATACTTTTCGTACGACTCAACCTAGGTGGTATTGACATGTTTTAAAACAAGCACACCCATCTGATAAGTACTTGGTTAGATAACATACCTAAGGGCATGTTTTTATGCGGATGTGCATATCACTACAGGAAAAACGTTGTATAATGCGTGATCGACCATGCGAAGCATATCTGATGGTGACAATACTTTGCACACACCTCAACCTAGCAGAAATGGACTTGCGTGCAAAGTGGAGCCCCCATCCGATAAGTACTTGGTTGAATAACACAACTAGGACATGTTCTTTTATGGTTCTGCATGACACTAAGGCAAAAACGGTGTTTTATGCTTGATCGACAATGCAAAGCATATCCGATGGGCATAATACTTTTCACACACCTTAAACTAGGTAAAATTGACTTACATGCAAAGTGGCGTGCCCATCCCATAAGTACTTGATTGGATAACATACCTAGTAGCATGTTTTTTTATGGATGTGCATGACACTAGAGCAAAAATAGTATTTAATGCTCGATCGACCATGCAAGGGATATCCAATGGGCACAATACTTTTCCTACACCTCAAACTAGGTGGTATTGAAATTCTCTCAAAGAGGCACACCCATATGATAAGTACATGGTCAGATAACATACCTAAGGGCGTGTTTTTTTGCGGATGTGCATATCACTACGGGGATAATGGAGGATAATGCATGATCGACCATGCAAAGCATATCCCATGGTCACAATACTTTGCATGCACCTCAAACTAGATGAAACTGACTTGCGTGCAAAGTCAAGCCCCCATCTGAGAAGTACTTGTTTGAATAACACACCTAGGACTGTGTTTTCTTATGGTTGTGCATGACACTAAGGCAAAAACGGTGTTTTATGCTTGATCAACAATGCAAAGCATATCCGATGGGCACAATAATTTGCACACACCTTCAACTAGGTGGAATTGACTTACATGCAAAGTGGCATGTGGATCCCATAAGTACTAGATCTGATAACATACCTAGCAGCGTCTTTTTTTGGGATGTGCATGACACAAGCAAAAATAGTTTAAATGCTCCATCGACCATGCAAAGGATATCCAATGGGCACAACAGTTTTCCTACATCTCAACCTAGGTGTTATTGAAATGTTTTGAAAGCGGCACACGCATCCGATAAGTACTTGGTCAAATAACATACCTAAGGGCGTGTTTTTTTGCGGATGTGCATATCACTACGGGAAAAACGGTGGATAATGCCTGATCGACCATGCAAAGCATATCCGATGGTCATAATACTTTGCACGAACCTCAACCTAGTTGAAACAGACTAGGGTGCAAAGTGGAGCCCCCATGTGAGAAGTACTTGTTTGAATAACACACCTAGAACCGTGTTTTTTTTATGGTTGTGCATGACACTAAGGCAAAAAGGGTGTTTTATGCTTGATCAACAATGCAAAGCATATCCGATCAGTACAATACTTTGCACAGACCTTAAACTAGGTGGAATTGACTTACATGCAAAGTGGCATGCCCATCCCATAAGTACTTGATCGGATAACATACCTAGTAGCATGTTTTTTTCCGGATGTGCATGACACCAAGGCAAAAATGGTATTAAATGCTCGATCGACCATGCAAAGCATATTCCATGCACACAATACTTTTCCTACACCTCAACCTAAGTGGTATTGACATGTTTTCAAACAGGCATACCCATCCGCCGATAAGTACTTGGTTAGATAACACACCTAAGGTGTGTTTTTTTGCAGATGTGCATATCACTAAAAGATACTTGTGTGCTAGGTATGTTATCCGAACAAGTACTTATGGGATGGGCGCTCCACTTTGCATGTAAGTCAATTTCACCTAGTTTAAGTTGTGTGAAAAGTATTATGCCCATTGGAGATGCTTTGCATTATCGATCAAGCATAAAACACCATTTTTACCTTAGTTGAAACGAACTTGCGTGCAAAGTGGAGCACCCATCCCATAAGTACTTGATTGAATAACATACCTAGCAGCGTGTTTTTTAATGGATGTGCATGACACTAAGGCAAAAACGGTGTTATATACTTGATCGACAATGCAAAGCATATCCGATGGGCATAATACTTTTCTCACACCTTAAACTAGGTGAAATTGAGTTACATGCAAAGTGGAGCACCCATCCCATAAGTACTTCATCGGATAACATACCTAGCAGCGCGTTTTTTTACGGATGTGCATGACACTAGAGCAAAAATAGTATTTAATGCTCGATCAACCATGCAAAGGATATCCGATGGGCATAATACTTTTCCTACACCTCAAACTTGGTGGTATTGAAATGTTCTCAAAGAGGCACACCCATCCGCCGATAAGTACTTGGTCAGATAACATACCTAAGGGCATGTTTTTTCGTGGATGTGCATATCACTACGGGAAAAATGGTGGATAATGTGTGATCGACCATGTAAAGCATATTCGATGGTCACAATACTTTGCACACACCTCAACCTAATTGAAACATACTTGCATGCAAAGTGGAGCCCCCATCTGAGAAGTACTTGTTTGAATAACACACCTAGGATAATGTTTTGTTATGGTTGTGCATGACACTAAGGCAAAAACGGTGTTTTATGCTTGATCGACAATGCAAAGCATATCTGATGGGCATAACACTTTGCACACACCTTAAACTAGGTGGAATTGACTTACATGCAAAGTGGCATTCCCATCGCATAAGTACTTGATCGGATAACACACCTAGCAGCGTGTTGTTTTACGGATGTGCATGACACTAAGGCAAAAATGGTATTTAATGCTCCATTGACCATGCAAAGCATATCCGATGGGCACAATACTTTTCCTATGCCTTAACTTAGGTGGTATTGACATGTTTTCAAAGAGGCACACCCATCCGATAAGTACTTGGTCAGAAAACGTACCTAAGGTCGTGTTTTTTTGCAGATGTGCATATCACTACAGGAAAAACGTTGTATAATGCGTGATCGACCATGCAAAGCATATCCGATGGTGACAATACTTTGGACGCACCTCAAACTAGTTGAAATGGACTTGTGTGCAAAGTGGAGCCCCCATCCGATAAGAAGTACTTCTTTGAATAACATACCTAGGACCGTGTTTTTTAATGGTTGTACATGACACTAAGGCAAAAACAGAGTTTTATGCTTGATCGACAATGCAAAGCATATCCGATGGGCACAATACTTTGTACACACCTTCAACTAGGTGGAATTGACTTACATGCAAAGTGTCGCACCCATCCCATAAGTACTTGATCGGATAACATACCTAGTAGCGAATTTTTTTTACAGATGTGCATGACACTAGAGCAAAAATAGTATTAAATGCTCGATCGACCATGCAAAGGATATCCGATGGGCACAAAACTTTTCCTACACCTCAACCTAGGTGGTATTAAAATGTTCTCAAATCGGCACACCCATCTGATAAGTACTTGGTCAAATAACATACCTAAGGGCATGTTTTTTTGCAGATGTGCATATCAGTACGGGAAAAACGGTGGATAATGCGTGATTGACCATGCAAAGTATATCGGATGGTCACAACACTTTGCATGAACCTCAACCTAGTTGAAAGAGACTTGCGTGCAAAGTGGAGCCCCCATATGAGAAGTACTTGTTTGAATAACACACCTAGGACCGTGTTTTTTTATGGTTGTGCATGACACTAAGGCAAAAACGGTGTTTCATGCTTGATCGACAATGCAAAGCATATCTGATGGGCATAATACTTAGCACACACCTTCAAATAGGTGGGATGAACTTATGTGCAGAGTGGCGTGCCCATCCCATAAGTACTTGATCGGATAACATACCTACCAGCGTGTTTTTTTACGGATGTGCATGACACTAGAGCAAAAATGGTATTTAATGCTCGATCGACAATGCAAAGGATATCTGATGGGCACAATACTTTTCCTATGCCACAACCTAGGTGGTATTGACATGTTCTTAAAGAGGCACACCGATCAGATAAGTACATGGTTGGATAACACACCTAAGGGCTTGTTTTTTTACAGATGTGCATATCACTAGGGGAAAAACGGTGTATAATGCATGATCGACCATGCAAAGCATATCCGATGGTCACAATACTTTGTACGCACATCAAAGAGTTTTAAATTCACACATGGGACCAGTGTAGATGCAGATATTGATATCTAGCTTAAATGCATTGGTCATGTTAATGTACAGCAACTTAAATCAATGCAGGCCCAAAATATTGTTGCAGGATTGCCTAAATTCAAGGTTGTAGAAATGCATAAGGTATGTGAAGCCTATCAATTTGGAAAACAGGCAAGGAAACCATTTCCTAGACATGTTCAAGAGAGTAAGAAGCCATTGGAATTAATCCACTCTGATGTGTGAACTACTAAAGTTGCATCTATTGGAGGCTGTCATTATTTTGTCACTTTTATTGATGACTACAGCAGGAAAGTTTGGGTGTATTTTATGAAAAAGAAAAGTGAAGTGTTTGGGCATTTCAAAGCTTTTAAAGCTATGGTTGAAAAAGAAACAAGCCTGCAAATAAAATGCCTAAGGTCAGATGGAGGGGGAGAGTACCTCTCAAATAAGTTTGCAAGGTTCCTGCAGGAGCATGGCATAAAGCAGCAATATTCATGTAGTCATACCCCATAGCAAAATGGACTCACAGAAAGGAAAAACAGGCATATTGGAGAGGTATCTCGGGCCATGCTAAATGAAAAAGACCTATGAGATTATTATTGGACTGAAGCCGTTGCTATAGTAGTTTACATAATGAATCACTGTAGCAATACATGGCATGATGCCAGAGGAGATGTATACTGGTAGGAAACTAGATATTTCTCATTTGAAAATTTTTGGTTGCATTGCCTATGTTCATGTGCCAAATGAGTTGAGGTCCAAGTTGGATCCAAAGGCTGAGAAGTGCATCTTTATTGGTTATTCTCTATAGCAGAAAGGGTATAGATGCTATAACCCTTCTACTCGTAAGTTTATAGTGAGAAGAGATATTGTTTTTGATGAGATGAGCAGTTGGTATAAACCAGTAAATGTGATTGATGATGTAGATGCACAAAATGGAAATGCTGCACAGAATTCACAGCAGCAATCACAAAATATTAGTGGACCTACAGTGTCCTCTAGCAGTGGTTCACATACTTCACCATGGACAAGCAGATTGAGATCAGGAGAATCTCCTCAAAGCAATGCAAATAGTGGTATGCAAGTATCATGAAAATGAAAAGAGAAGGTAGATCAGCCCATGGTTAATGTGAATGCAGGTCACTCTTATGTGGATGGTGAATCTAGTGGCTCAGAATAGAGCATTGATGATGAGTTGGGTATTCCTTCTATTGTTACACCTGAAGTAAGGAAGACCAGGGATGTTTTGAGAACACCTGGAAGTGAGCCTATTTTGCACAGGTCTACCAAAGCTAGGTATCCTATGGATAGGCTAAAATATGATGGATTTATAGCCATTCAGTATGCCTATATGGTCAAAGTGATACAGGAAATAGGACCCACTTCTTTTGAGCAAGCCATGGGAAAAGAAAAATAGGAGAAGGCCATGGATGAAGAAATGTATGCCTTGGAAGCAAATGCTACATGGGAATTGGTGCCTTTGCATAAAGACAAGAATGCAATTGGCTGTAAGTGGGTTTATAAGGTGAAGCACAATGCAGATGATTCTGTGAACAGATACAAGGCAAGATTAGTTGTCAAGGGGTATGTATAGACATATGGCATTGATTATGAAGAAACATTCAGTCCGGTTGCAAGGATGGCAACCGTAAGAGCAGTCATTGCTATGGCTACATCAAAGGGATGGTCTTTACATCAAATGGATGTAAAGAATGCCTTCTTGCATGGTGATTTGCAAGAAGAGGTCTTTATGGAGCAGCCACCAGGCTATGTTCATGCTATTCATCCTGAGTTTGTTTGCAGGTTAAAGAAAGCCTTGTATGGCTTGAAGCAAGCACCTAGAGCATGGTCTGACAAGATAGGATAGTATCTTGTCACTATTGGCTTTCAGATTTCCAAGGCAGATTTCTCACTTTATGTGAGAAAAATAGAGAAAGGTATAATGCTACTTGTCATTTATGTTGATGATTTGATCATCACAGGTGATAGTGATGAAGATATCCTTCATGTGAAAATGCTATTGAAGTAGAAGTTTGAAATGAAGGATTTGGGAGAGCTGTGTTATTTCTTGGGCATTGAGGTGATTAGATCACCAAGTGGGATACGGCTCTTGCAGAGGCAGTATGGATTGGACATGTTGTCCAAAATATGGGATGACAGGCTATAAGCCTATTTCAGTTCCTTTGGAGCAGAATGTGAAGCTGAGCGCTGATGCAGGTGAGCTTCTAGAAGACCCTACTATGTACAGACACATAGTAGGAAGTTTGATTTATATGACTATTACCAAGCTAGATTTGATCTATGCTATTGGATTGGTAAGTCAGTTTATGTAGGCTCCAAGGAAACCGCATTTGGGAAACCGCATTTGGATGTGGCTAGATGCATACTCAGGTATGTGAAGTCCACATTGCAGTATGGACTATTTTATGAGGCTGGGGTTCAGATATAGTTGCATGGATACACTGATGCTGATTGGGCTGGTAGTATTTCTGATAGACAATCTACTAGTGGATATGTGTTCTCTTTTGGGAGTGCTGCAGTCACTCGGAGTAGCAAGAAATAGCCTATAGTTGCCTTCTCGAGCACAGAGGCTGAGTACATGGGTGCAGCAATGGCTACATGTAAGGTAGCTTGGTTGCATAAGCTACTTTATGATATGCATCAGTCTACAGATGGGACAATTGTCATTTATTGTGACAACATGAGCAATATACACTTGGCAAATAACCCAGTCTATCATGCTAGAACAAAGCACATTGAGGTGCATTATCACTATGTGCGGGAGAAGGTTTTACTAGGTCTTATTGATCTAGTTTATGTCAGCACAGAGGATTAGGTAGCTAACATATTCACGAAGGCATTGGGCATAGAGAAGCTACGCAAGTTTAGAGACCTACTTGGTGTGTAGGAATTGGGATTGAGCTTGAGGGGGAGTGTTGACATATCGAGCTCCAATCGTGATATGCCAGGGTGACCGTTGTGCATTTATATCACTGACTTGTTAGCTACAGATGCAGTTGGTACACTACCCATGAATAACAGCTGGATGATAGCTATCCTTATGTACTCTAGTTCGTGGCTCAATTAGTATGCCACCTTAGTTAGCTGAGTTTGGTTTGAGACCCACATATAGGGTTCTTCTATTTATTTGTACTAGAGTTCTTTTGGCTTTCACAACTAAGAAGAGGAAAACTGTTTTCAGCCTCCACCTTTGTGTGTATTCCCCCATTGTGTATGTGAGAAAGCTGCAAGTGAGACTCCTTCCTTCTCTCCCACTATCTTCATAGCACACACCTCAGCCTAGTTGAATATACTTGCATGCAAAGTGGAGCCCCCATCCGATAAGTACTTGTTTGAATAACACACCTAGGACCGTGTTTTCTTATGGTTGTGCATTACACTAGAGAAAAATGGTGTTTTATGCTTGATCGACAATGCAAAGCATATACGATGGGCATAACACTTTGCACACACATTAAACTAGGTGGAATTGACTTACATGCAAAGTGGGATGCCCATCCCATAAGTACTTAATCGTATAACATATCTAGCAGCATGTTTTTTTATGGATGTGCATGACACTAAGGCAAAAATGGTATTTAATGCTCGATCGACCATGCAAAGCATATTTGATGGGCACAATACTTCTCCTACACCTTAACCTAGGTGATATTGACATGTTTTCAAAGAGGCACACCCATCCGATAAGTACTTGGTCAGATAACACACCTAAGGGTGTGTTGTGTTTCTTTGCGGATGTGCATCACTACAGGAAAAACGGTGTATAATGCATGATCGACCATGCAAAGCATATCCGATGGTCACAATACTTCGCATGCACCTCAATATAGTTGAAAAAGACTTGCATGCAAAGTGGAGCCCCCATCCGATAAGTACTTGTTTGAATAACACACCTAGGACCGTGTTTTTTTATGGATGTGCATTACACTAAGGCAAAAACGGTGTTTTATGCTTGGTCCACAATGCAAAGCATATCCGATGGGCACAATAATTTGCACAAACCTTTTACTAGGTGGAATTGACTTACATGCAAAGTGGCGCACCCATCCCATAAGTACTTGATCGGATAACATACCTAGCAGCATGTTTTTTTATGGATGTGCATGACACTAGAGCAAAAATAGTATTTAATGCTCGATCGACCATGCAAAGGATATCTGATGGGAACAAGAATTTTCCTAAACCCCAACCTAGGTGGTATTGAAATGTTTTGAAAGAGGCACACCCATCCGCTAAGTACTTGGCCAGATAACATACCTAAGGGCGTGTTTTTTTACGGATGTGCATATCACTACGGGAAAAATGGTAGATAATGCGTGATCGACCATGAAAAGCATATCCGATGGTCACAATACTTTGCACACACCTCAACCTAGTTAAAACTGACTTGCGTACAAAGTGGAGTGCCCATCCCATAAGTACTTGATCGAATAACATACTGAGCAGCGTGTTTTTTTATGGATGTGCATGACACTAAGGAAAAAACGGTGTTTTATGCTTGATCGAGAATGCAAAGTATATCAGATGGGCACAATACTTTTCACACACCTTCAACTAGGTGGAATTAACTTTCATGCAAAGTGGCGCACCCATCCCATAAGTACTTGATGGGATAACATACCTAGCAGCGTGTTTTTTTACAGATATGCATGACACTAGAGCAAAAATGGTATTTAATGCTCGATCGACAATGCAAAGGATATCCGATGGGCACAATACTTTTCCTATGCCTCAACCTAGGTGGTATTGACATGCTCTCAAAGAGGCACACCCATCAGATAAGTACCTAGTTGGATAACACATGTAAGGGCATGTTTTTTTACGGATGTGCATATCACTAGGGGAAAAACGGTGTATAATGTGTGATCGACCATGCAAAGCATATCCGATGGTCACAATACTTTTCAGGCACCTCAACCTAGCTTAACTAGACTTGCATGCAAAGTGGAGCCCCCATCTAAGAAGTACTTGTTTGAATAACACACCTAGGGCCGTGTTTTTTTATGGTTGTGCATGACACTAAGGCAAAAACAGTGTTTTATGCTTGATCGACAATGCAAAGCATATCCGATGGGTACATTACTTTGCACACACCTTAAACTAGGTGGATTTGACTTACATGCAAAGTGGCATGCCCATCCCATAAGTACTTGCCTCCCAAAATTTAGTAGATATTAAAGTGTGACATCACTTGTGAATGTAAAACTTGACAACTTTTGGATTTTATGCATCGTTTTATTGAAATTTTGAATTCAAGATAGACTCAAAGAAATATCAAGAAAATGAAAAAATTTGAACTGAAAGTCACCTTTGACCTTCTAAGAGTTTTGTTATGAGTTTGCAAGATATACAAAGGTCTTAAGACTTAGTGTAGTCTTTATCAGATTCGCCACTTACCCAAAACTCTCCTTTGTCTAGCACAACC
This sequence comes from Dipteris shenzhenensis, assembly GCF_047967505.1. Taxonomy (NCBI): domain Eukaryota; kingdom Viridiplantae; phylum Streptophyta; class Polypodiopsida; order Gleicheniales; family Dipteridaceae; genus Dipteris; species Dipteris shenzhenensis. The sequence continues at coordinate 37,436,616 of NC_141615.1, forward strand.
CCTCATGATGCATACCATGATTTCATGGCATCATTATACTCCTTATGCAAGTAGCGAGGATGAGCTTGACAAGATCTTTGATCCCCAAATTGATGTGGTTGAGATTTCATGAAAGCGAAAGGACATATTCTATGATGTCCTGGAGTACTTGGAAACCTGCATTAGTCCATACCTTGTCTGATTAGACCTTGACGGACTGCAATGGGCCCTCTATAGTCTCCTCTTACAATATCATGGTAGTGATACCTCATTTAGGCATAGATTGTATAGAATTTTTAAATCCTTATGTTTGGTTATTATCAACCCCACAATGGCTGGCACTTGCCTTATGCAATAAAAGAAAAGCAATATTGTAGCACTACACTTATTGGCCAATCCGACAGCCTTTTGCAAGTGGAGTAAACATAAGAGAGAGAGAGAGAGAGAGAGAGAGAGAGAGAGAATCAAATAGATAATCCTTTTATAGGAAACCATGTGTTGTCTAGATGTGCTCCATCATATCCAACTCTCACCACAACAAGAAAGAGTAGTCAAGCAAGAGGAAGCAATCCCAAGATGAAGCAAGCAATTGGAGTAGGGGTGTTTGTTGCAGTGGCCACCAAAGAAAGGAGAGGGAGAGACAAGATGTAACCACAGCCATGGAAGGAGAAGCATTTGGTGGATCCGTGCATATTCAATTGACCAATAGATGACTAGATACTACAACATGCAAGAGAGGGAAACTTTAGAAGGGCCCATCCCCACAGGTCGTAAAGTTACACTATAATTGTGTAATCTTCATGTAGTTAGTTACTTGGGCTTTAAATCCTCTGTCTAGCATCCTAATTGAAATAGATGACCTTTGGAAAAGCTTAGGAGATTATCTTTAAAGTATCTTGATGCTCAATTGTAAGAGTTCTTCTCCCCTATTTTATAAAGGATCACTCTTCTCTGTATTAACCTCATATTAACTGGGTTGTTTGACACACCAAGTCATTGACAATATTCTACTATATTAGTTGTCTTTGGGACTAAATTAAAATCATTAGAGGACTCCTCACTTGTACATATTTAATATTTTTGTACTATTTATTCTTTCCTCTTGTCTTTTTTGTGAGTTTCTATGCTTATTCTTTTTCCCTGCACATGTGATGTTCTGTTAGTATAAAATAATCTTATGCTTTGACAAAAGACATATATCTTTTTAATGGAGTTGAATTCCAATAAAAATTTGAATAAATAATAGAGAAAATAATTCCAATTGATCCCTATGTGTAATGAGCATTATAATCATTGGTCCAAACAAGGCATCATTCCACAATAGCTATATTGTGATATAAGATATAGTATTTTATCCTAGAATAATCCACTGATGATTCCCTTACATCTTTTCCACATTTCACTTTTCTTGAGTTTGTGGTAATCCTATTTCCACCACTGTATCCTCCATTGCACATGTACATGAGTTAGCAAAATCAACCATGATGGTAAAGTACCCAATGTTTTTTGGTGGTCATCAAATGATGCTCATCCCCACATTATTTTGTTTGACAACACATGGTAATCAATACTTCGAATGCACTACAAGAAAATTAGGCTTTGAAAAAGGCAAATTTCATTTCAATGCTTTTAAAAGAAAATGTGGTTTGGGTATGGCAATGTGCATTTCAACACCTATGATTCCATATCTTAGTGTGGTGGATCAATGTATGATCCAGTGGCAGCTAATTAACAAGAGAGCTATATTAACAACTTTAATGCTATTTAAAGCCAATTTGGCTACCCACCATGCTATTTTAGCTAGTTTCATAGCCATTTTTGACAAAGAAGGAAACTAATCGTGCTATTTTTTAGAGCTATCTTGTATTTGAAACAACATAATTTTAGATCTCTTCTAGTGTATGTTCATGATCATAGGGACACTAATACTTGAGTATTTAATATTTTTTAAATAGATATCTTGATTATACAAAAAAGTACACTATCACATGCATTCAAGGAAATCCCTTAACATCCCAACCGCCATGATTATAGCTAGAATGCACATTTTAGGCACCTTTTAGCACTATCCATGCACTTTCACGTGTGTTCAAGGATATATTAGAAATCACTTAGCACCCCAATAGTGGCACAAACCAACAACTCTTGACTTCCAAATTATCATCCCATACTCTATTACAAATCATAGTCTACCACAAAAAAATCTTATTCTAACAATCTCAGAACATAAATTGTTTGGAAAGAGAATTTAGGAAAATAGAAACATGTTTGTATCATTACGAAAATTTAGGGCAACTCCACTTTTCCATCCACTCTAAATCCATCACATTTCCAAGTCACCTTGCTCTTGAATTGTCTATCATGCAAGACTTTGAAGGAAGCCATACATTAAAAAAAGCTGAATGAGAAGCATATGCATGGTAAGGGGGAATGAGGAGGTAGAGACATAAAGGAAAGAGGGTCATTCTTTATTGAAAGGCAGAATGAAAAATCAAAATGCTAGAATGGTGGCTGTACAAGAATGAGCATGTCACATCAGGGGAGAAATGGGAAGGCCTCCAATTAGTGTTTCCTAATTTTAAGGGATTAAAGGGGGATTTGAGGTGTACTAATGAGAGTGCTCCTTTGTGTGGGACACTAGTATGTTGTGTTATACAAAAGGACATGTTGATGAGAATTTATGGGTGGGGAGACCTCTCACCCATGGTCCTCACTCCTAACCATTGATCTAATCTCCAATCCAAGGGTCACATTCAAATTTATGGTAGAGCACTCCCAACCATTAGATCAAGGGGTAGATCTAAGGGAGGGGATGAGAGGAAAATGCACTTCAATCTAGGCCATAAAATCAAGGGGTGGATCCAAGTGAGAGGATGAGAGGAACATGCACTTCAATCTAGGCCATGGATCAAGGGGTGGATCTAAGGGTGAGGATGAGTGCAAAAGGCGCTTCAATCTAGGCCATAGATCAAGGCTAGATTGAACAGAGGAGGTGAGAGAAAATGGCACATCCAAAGAGTGGCTTCAATCCAAGCCCTTGATCTTAGATCTACATCTTCACCATCCAAAATGCACCTTCATCCTAGCCCTCCAAACAAGCGCCTCCATCTTAGCCATTAATCTTTGACTTTGATCAAGGGTGCACATTAAAAGGCACTTTCTCCCTCTTAATCAGGCCTCCACAAAGTCAAACCTTTCCCTCCCCTTGTCAGATCTTGCCACTTGGATCCCACTGAAGTCATTCAAAGGCATCCTAGGCCTTTGATCCATCCACCATCCTTCTGCATCCAAAGGCCAAGGTTGATCAATATCAAAACAAAGGTACCCATGCCAGTTGGTAAATGCTAAGGTGCCCTTAGACCATGGGTTACCATAGTGGTGTTGAGAGTTCATGCTCAACATCATGTGATCATGTGTGCATAGCACCATCACGTGATCATATGTGCATAGCACTAACCCAATAGAGTGCTATAAAGGAAAGGGTTAGATCTCCTAACCCTAACCCTAAATGGGTTTGTATATATCCTATTTTTTCATCTAAATCTAGTGTACATTTAGTCATTTGTGGTGAGCTCTCTAGGTGTGCCCTCTCTCCTCATCTCCACTCTTCTCCTCTCCCCTCTTCATATTTTGTCATGGTATCAGAGCATGGGTTTGCCTTCTGCTGAGGCGCCATCCTTCTTGTGAGAGTGAGATAGTGATTGAGAGATTGAGATCGAGTTTTCTCTTCTATGAGATAAATTTCCGTCCATTTGAAAAGTTTCCATCCATATTTCCATTCATTGCTTGAGTGCTTATGATAGTTTCTTGTGAGGGAGAGAGAGACTTATGTTCATGAGATTTCTATGAATCTCATCCATTTCTGCTCATTGAGATTTGAGAGATTTCTATTGAGAGGCCAATTGAGAGACATTCACTATGAGAGATTGTGTAAAAGAGAGAGAGAGATTCATGTTCATGCCTCTCATTGAGAGATTTGTTTGCTGAATAGAGAGAATTCTCTGTGAGAGAGAATAGAGAGATTAGCCTCCCTCTTCAATGACATACTCCAAGCCTCCCATAGCAACGAGGACCTCCAACAACGTCGGCTCTATAACCTTGGCCAAAAGTGGCCAACAGCAATAGCATCAACTCGGAATGAAGAGTAGCGCACCTGCTTCAAGCTCCAAAGTGGCTCCTTCGACTTTACAAAGCTCCAACGATCTCGCGTCTTCCAAGCGACTCTGTTCTAGTGGTTTAAGCCAGCCAAGACTCAACCATGGATGCTCAGCCACTCCATCAGTGTGGCTCCCATCAACAATCCCATAGGGCTACAACTCTATGACATAGTCCAACTGCCTCTCCAGTGCTACACCCATAAGCTCCCTGCATACAATAACTATTTAGCCTCACAGGAGGCTCTCTGATGGTGCCACAGACGAGTAGCCAAGCTGTGACTACACCTTCAACTCCATACACCATCTTACACCTCACTTGACCTCACGGGCCTCTGATCAACAGTGCTTCTCTGCTTTAGCCTCGCACAACTAGCTGACGCCTCTCCTACCATGCCATAGCTCTAGTCTATAGCAACGCCTGACTTTTACAATAGTGCCATTCCAAGGACTCCTACACAACAAGCTCGCAAGCAAAGCTCGACCAAGTAGTGCCTCCAACCTGCACTTAGTCTCCTACAACAGCCACCAAACGACCTTCGACTGACTCCAGCAGCAGCAGAGACCAAAACTCCATGTCTCCAGCGATGAACCTTCCATCATCGATCCAACGAGCTCCCTCAACGAGCCAACCAGTGACTCTTGCAGTGCCAACACCAACAAGGCTCGCTTGACCAATGACAAACACAACAAAGGATGCCACAGCTCTATCTCCTTTGACGACATGCGGCCTCTAACGACCAGTGCTCTGAGTTTCCACGACCTCCAACGAGCTCCGTCGATGTGTTGCCCTATCATCATCGTGACCATAGCCCAAGCTTGGTCAGACATTTGACCATGTCCGCCCGTGTCTGCCACGTGGAAGATAAAATTCAAATAGGGTTAGGCTTGTTAACCCTGGGTTTGAGAGTGGTTAACCTAACCCAAGTACAGTCAAAGCCAAGGATAAGTTTGGTTGAGTCAAGTTAACCTTGGTCAGCAAAGGGGATAGGCTTGGTTAAGCCAACCCCCCAGTCAGGTTCACACCTTTGGTTAAGAATTTGACACCTTAGTTGACACATGGCATCCTTATCTTCACTACCATGTCACCTCTTACACCTCAGCACTCAAAGTCAAAGTGCCATGTCACCCTTTGACTAGTCAACAAAGTCCCCTGTGCCAAGCACACTGTGCACATAGTTGCCACCTCAACACACTACTCCAAAGGCACACCTCTTGCTAGGCACAGTGCCACATCATCACTACATGTGACACACAGTGACACATCATTATTGAGCACCATTTGCACTCCTTTTGCCCCTCCACCTAGATCAAGTCGTATCTCTTGATCTAGGAAGAATTTGAGGGCACTCCAAAAATAAAAGTCGCTTGATTTTTCATGCTCTACACAATCGTCCAATCACATGCACATTTTGGCACAAGTTACACTCACATTTGAGCCTCGCCGGCAAATCCACTTCTTACATGCACATCTGCCTCTACATCGATGCATCTGACCCAACACTTAAAGAACAAAAGAAAAGGAATTATCTGCTATTCTTTCATCGATCGACAGTCGGTATAGATCTAGATTAGAGTAGACAAGATTGCCATAGAGGGGACGCTTTGAAATTCCCCAAGTTGCCAATCTAAGCCATGCCCAAAATTCCCAACTAGTACCTACTCGGAGCGAGTCCATACGCTCACATACAGTTTCACATCCTTACATTACCTGAAACCTTACATTCATCAGTTCAATGAATAGACTTCAGAGAGTTCAGAGGCATTGCTGATTGTTCAGTGGGTAGATAGCACATGATTTGATTTCACACACATGCCACCATTGTAAAGCCTACTCAGCTATCTCACGGCATTGTGCACATCATTTCAGACTTGTAAAGCCTCTTGGCTATTCCCGACATCATTTGCCACAAGCCTTGTAATAGATTAGATTTTATATATTGCAGTTCTATATTCACTGACATTTCAGAGTCAGAGTTTTGCAGTTGATTCATATAGAGATTTTCACGACACTTTTGAGTACATTTCTTGCACCCTGTCTACAACTAGCAACCTCAATCTGGAGGCATTTGCTAAGCTAGACAACTCTAACTATGGTGCATGGAAATAACGAATGGAGACCATTCTTGTACTTCAGGACAAATGGGAGTATGTCGATGGGTCTACACCTAGACCATTGGATGATCCAGCCACCAGTAGCTCTACTCCACTTGTTGTCATAGCACCAGGAGTGGGATCTACAATGGGATCTATAGCTACACAAATAGATTTCGCACCTATAGTAGATCCTGCCATTGCTCGAACTCATTCAAAATGGGATAAGAAAGACAAGTACTCCTATCATCTAATCAAGTAGAATGTGCAAGATGTCATGCTAAGACAGCTCAACATAGTAAGACATCGAAAGAAGCATGGGATATGTTTGTAGTTCTCTATGAGTCCAAGAACACATCCAGGGTTCTCACACTGAGAAACTAGATCAACTAGAGTTTTTGCAATAGCAACAAAACCGGTCATGCTTATGTACTCCGGATAAAAGACTACAACAATCAACTTGTAGCAACAAGAGAGACTATGAACCCCGTAGAAATGGTTCAAGTCATCTTGAATGGACTAGGAGAGGGATACGAGAATCTAGTCGCCATCCAACGGCAAATTACAACACTGGAAGAGCTCCAGTCAGTGTGACTTGGTGAAGAACTCAAGACGCAAGCCATTCAAGCACAAAAAGATCATTCTAATGATCAGGCATTCATAGCTTCAGACAGAAGCAGAGGTAGAGGCAGAGGCAGAGGCAGAGGTAGAGGCAGAGGCAGAGGCAGATCATTCTAGAGAAGTGGTCATCATCAACAAAATTAAAGGCAAAGTCAACATCAACGTTATCCTCAACATCAGAATTAGCAAAGAGGAAATCATTCCAACCGAGGAAGATTCCAAGGATGAGGGAATGCATCCACCAATGTGTCAAACATCTAGTGCAACTACTGTCACAAGTTTGGACACTATGAAAGAGATTGCGACAAGAATTAGTACAACCAAGGAGGTCAATCCAGTAGTAATCGAGGGAGTTTCCGAGGCAAAGGAAATCATCATGGTGGACATTCTAGTCACAATCATTTTGCAAATGAACATGGGAATATGTTTCTTGCAAGTGAGGAAATGCAACAAATTGATACAGTGTACCTAAACACTCATTGCAATCCCAAAGAGGATTTTAGCTATCAAGTCGACCAAGCAAAATAGGACCCTTGGTATATCGATAGCAGTGCATCATCTCACATGACAAATCATCAGGAATGGTTCACAAAGATGAAACCATTAGAAGGTAAGAAAAATATGAAACCATTAGAAGGTAAGAAAAATGTCATCTACACTGCAGATAATACACTGAATCTAGTTCAAGGGACAAGTGTCATCCCTATGAACAATTACACTAGTACAAAAGGATTGGTGAAAGATGTGCTCTATGTTTCGAAGCTCAGCAAGAACCTTTTGTCACTAGGTCAAATGACAGAACACAACCACCGAGTCATCTTCGATGGAGATGAATGCACTATCAGATATAAATCCAAAAGATGTTAGCTAGTAGCAAAAGGTGTCAAGGAAGGATGCTTATATATAATGCTAGCTATAGTACCAGATAAGCACGCCATGTCAGCTCAACTGCAATAGATGCCACTATCCACAAAATGGTACAAGAGATATGGTCATGTCAATTTCAAGTACTTGTTAGATCTCAAGAATCAGAATATGGCAATTGGGATTCCTAAGCTACAGTTTCTTGGAAAAGTTTATGAAGCATGCTGCTTTGGCAAACAAAAGCGAACCAATTTCGGCAGAAGTACCTCTCATGCACGAGGTATTCTTGATTTGATACATGCAGATATATGGGGTTATGCCCAGACCTACAGCATCAATGGTTCACTTTACTACTTGACTCTCATTGATGACTACATCAGATATTGTTGGGTCTACTTTCTAAAAGAGAAATTTGAAGTGTTTTCCATATTTCAAGAATTCAAAGCCATGGTAGAAAACTAGACAGATAGAAAGATAAAAGTCATGAGATTAGATAGAGAGGTGAACACATGTCTTCAGCATTCATGAACTTTTGCAAAAATCATGGCATTCAAAGACAATTCACATGTGCAGATACTCCTCAGCAGAATGCGAGAGCTGAAAGGAAGAATGGGACTTTAGCAGATAGTGCTAGAGCAATGCGTAGTGAGAAGCATCTTTCAAATCAATATTGGGTAGAAGCAATAGCCACTACAAACTACTTGCTTAAACGGACCGATTTAGGGTATGACTCCTTCTGAAGCATTCACTAGACACAAGCCACACATTGGGCATCTCCACATGTTTGGTTGCATAGCATATGCCCACATACATGATAATCATCACAAGAAATTGGATGCGAAGTCATGCAAATGCATCATGGTTGGCTATAGTGAAGAAAGCAAAGCATACAAGTTGTACGATCCCATCAACTGCAAGGTCATTATCTCCAGATATGTAATCTTTGATGAGAAATCAGAATGGAAAACCTCAAATACATAGGAGATGGAAGCATCGACACCAGAGTCATCTACAGAAAAGGTTGATGAAGAAGAGCAAGAATTGCCAGTAACACCCCAAGTAGAGTAGCTTAAACGGTCTACCAGGGAAAGCAGACCTCTAGTCAAATTGAAATATGCTCAGAAAGGCAAAGCAATTCAGGTTGAAATGACCAACTATGCTCTTATGAATACCATCATGGCTACAAAAGAGCCAGTGTACTTTGAAGATGTAGTAGACAAGCCAAAATGGCAAAGTGCTATGAATGAAGAAATGGATGCTTTGTATAAGAATAATACTTGGGAATTATGTGACCTTCCATCAAGAAAGAAGCCCATAGCAAACAAATGGGTATACAAAGCAAAGTACAATCCAAATGGCAGTATTCAAAGATACAAAGCCAGCAGACTAGTTACAAAAGGATTTGCACAATAATATGGTTAGGATTATGATGAGACTTATCCTCTAGTAGCAAAGATGGATTCCATATCGTTCTTGATATCACTAGTGACACTCAGCAGATGGAATGTGTATTAGCTCAATGTCAAGAATGCATTTCTCAATGGTTATCTAGACGAGGAAGTCTACATGAAACAACTAGTAGGTTATGTTGAACCAGGAAAGGAGAATAAGGTTTTGCATCTCAAAAAGAGTCTCTACGGCTTAAAGCAAGCATCCGGAAGTTGGTACAGTAGAATTGACAAGTATTTTGCTGATCTAGGATACATGAAGTCCAATGTAGATCATACTCTCTACTACAAAGTTTAAGGGGAAAGGGGAAGACATTACTATTGCACTTTTGTACCTAGATGATCTGATTGTGATAGGAAGCAAGGATAGCTTCGTCAGAAAACCAAAATAAGACTTATCTATCGAATTCAACATGAAAGATCTTGGACTTATGCACTATTGTCTTGGAATTGAGTTCTGGAGAGATTTAGATAGCACATTTATGAGTCAGCTCAAGTATGTTGACTGTTTCTTGAAGAAGTTTCATATGGCAGATTGTAAGATTGCAGCCACTCCCATGGAACAGAGTTTGAAACCTACTAAAGATTCAGAAAAGCCTACAGTCAATGACACGTACTACAGGCAGCTCATTAGATCTCTTATATATTTGACTATCACACAGCCAGATATTTGTTATGTAGTAAGCTCACTGGCATAGTTTATGGCAAATCCAAAACAGTATCATTGGATTGCAACCAAAAGAGTCTTGAGATACATTAGAGGTACAAGATAATTTGGAATAGAATACATATGAAGCCATCCACGGTTGCATGGATACTATGACAGTGACTATGCTGGAGATCATGAGACCAGGAGATCGACACAAGAATATGCATTTTTTCTTGGTCAAGTTGTTATATCATGGTTGTCAAACAAATAGCCAAATATTTCTTTGTCTTCCACTGAAGCAAAACATAGAGTGCTCACTACTCGTGCATGTGAGGCTATATGGCTCAGAAGACTTTTGTTAGAAATAGATTACTTTGACGAGTCAAAGCCAACAACAATATACTATGATAATCAATCAGCTCAAGCATTGGCCAAGAATCCAGTATATCGCTCCAGGACAAAGCACATTGATGTTAGAGAGCACTTCATTAGAGAAAGAGTGTTACTTGGTGACATCACATTGCAACATTGTGATAGCAAAGAGAATGTTGCAGACATCTTTACCAAACCACTCGGTAAAGAGCTATTCAAAAAACACCGACTAGGTCTTGGTTTGACATAGAGGAAGGACATTCCCATTAAAGGGGTGTGATGGAATGTACTGCTCAGTCCTTCTTCGATTCCCCAGAATCATCATCTTGAGGGAAGGCCTACTTCATGATGTTGATCTTGAGGGAAGGTGTTGAGAGTTCATGCTCAACATCATGTGATCATGTGTGCATAGCACCATCGCGTGATCATATGTGCATAGCACTAACCCAATAGAGTGCTATAAAGGAAAGGGTTAGATGCCCTAACCCTAACCCTAAATAGGTTTGTATATATTCTATTTTTTCAACTAAATCTAGTGTACAATTATTCATTTGTGGTGTGCTCTCTAGCTTCACCCTCTCCCCTCATCTCCACTCTTCTCCTCTCCCCTCTTCATATTTTTTCAAGTGGCTCATTTGTAATTAACTTAATCCATTCCTTATGAGGTCCTTTTGAGACCCCGCTTCTCCCGTAATGGTCCCTCCTTTTTATAACCAAAAGAATGGGTTTGCTCGAATAAATACATCCTCTCACATGCATTGTGTGGGTGGAGGATCTCCCATGTGGGCTGGGAGGTGTGCATCCTTAATAGCATCTAACAATTTCCTTTCCTTCTTATCCTAAGTTTAAGAGGCCCGAAGCCTCCTTCTCAATATTATAATACCTAAGAGGACAAGTGGAGGGTTGGCACAAAGATGCTTGTAAGCTCATCCTACTTTTCCCTTACAAAAGTATTATTTCTTGGACTATACACCACCACCCCACATGGGACTAGCTCACATGGATGAGAAATTCCAAGATCCCCACCCTCCTATACCAATTTAATACTATATCCCATTGACCTTGGATATATCTCATTTAATGTTTTGCATGGGACCCCCTAGGTGGAGACATGGTATACCCTACCATCTCACCATTGTTGGGAATCAAGCTCTCGGTTATTGTTCATGTTGTGTGAGTAGGTGAATAAGGTGAGTCACACTAACTCAACCATAGTTAGTTCTTATCTACTATGTATGGGTGTGACCTTAGTAGTGTTCAATCGTATTGTGTGGGGTGATTATGAGTTGATTATGGAGGAGATTGTTGCTCCCTCCTGGTTGCTTCCTATATCTCTCTTCTTCTTTTCTCTTAATATGGTATCAGAGCTACTGTTCCTTGCCTTCTGGTTACCCACTGCTTGTGGAAGCTTGCAGGAGTGCTTCTCCTACTCTGAAGCTTTGAAGCGATGAGAAGAGATCTCGTTTTTTGGACTGAAGTAGCAATTTTCAGCTTTTATTTGGCTTGAGAGCTGTCCAATTGATGTCTTCTTGCTAAGGGGAGATCACTATTACCCATAGGTTGCTCGTGGGAGATCCCGGGGGATTCATAGGGGGAAACTTATGATATCACATGAGTGTACAATAGGGGGTTTTTTTGGAATGAGGCATAAGCTTATACATTAGGCGTGGGGGCCCTTTTTTTTTCCCCCAATATTGAATTTAAGCTAGGGGGACCATGTCATATTTAAGAAGGGGGGACATAATATAGGTTACCTTGGGTAATTAGTCCAAACAAGTTTGATTTTGTGTATGGTTTTTAATAGTCATAGGGAAAGTAACCTAAATTTTCTTATTGTGTAATCTAAATGCTTGAGAGAGAATGTAGATTTAAGGAAAGGTGGGGACCTCGTGGGGACATAATGGAATTTTGGTGGTATCTTATAAGCTTAAATAGGGGTGTTTTATCATCCTACGTGGATCTTAAATAGGGGGTTTTCTTGAAGTTCATGCACGCAGGTGACGTCCCCCTTTAATGAAGAGTGAATCCCCCGGGTGGGAGATGTATTTTGACAAAACACAACTCGTTTTTACTATTTGAATCTCTTTTTTTGAATAACTACTAGGTTTGAGCCAAGCAAGAGGTATATACAGAAGTAAGAAGCAAAAACATCTCTCCAAACCTCATCGCCCAGCTCTCTTGAGGTTGTTTATGGCTGGAAAAAACTCTCCTACATCTCCTATCAAGTGAGGAGAACCTTCAGCTTGTAGATCTCACTTTTTTGCTCCTGGACATCTTTTGAAGACTTCAAAGGTGATACACGACTTGCTTTCTTCTTTTTCCAGCACCCCAAAGGTTTGCTAGATCCTCATACATCATTTTTGTGGGGTCTTAGTCTCTCTGTGAGCTACTAGGACTCCCGTGTTCCTCCAAACACCAAAAGTGATGCTGCTGTTTTTTTTGTTCAAAAGTAATCAAATTGTCATTTTTCGGATTGTTTATTTCTCAAACTGTGTGCATTTGGATGCTCGTCTGAACTGACAAGTTGGAGGCAAGTATACAGGCTCCGACTTTGCTTTTGGAAGCAAGTTCATTTGGATTTAATATCAAAAGTTATGAGCTTGGGAAAATCAGAAAAAGTCACAGTTTACAACTTACTGTCAAATTGTCAGATGCAGTTGCAGGCATGATATTGCAACGTTCATGGATATATGTGATGGTATTTGGATGCCTAGTGGTTAGATGTTAATGTCAAGTAGCTTGACAGATGCTATGCCTTGCCAGTAATAGTAGCAAAGTGGCATTTTGAGTCCGGTTGATCCATTGAACTAGTAACTGGAAGTTTCTAGACTGCTATCAAAAGTGTGCAGGTGCCTGTTTTTAGCAGCAAATAGCAGTTTAACCTTATGGAATTTGGACCTGCACTAAACTAGAAAGTTGTAGACCTATGAATTGGCTACAATTTGTTCATTGATGGTTTTTACATCTGAGGTAACGTGTGGAAGTTATTGACTGTGCAAAATAGCAAAAAGTTACAGAAATCTGCTATTGGAAACCATGGCTAATGCTAGTGGCTATGACAACATTACACAAATCCACAACAAGTGCCAGAAAGATACAGTTGAAACAAAAATTTAACAATATGTCAAGAAGGGGGAGAACGATACAGGAATATGTGACTGATATCAAAACTATAGCTAATCAATTGGCCTCTATTGATGCTCCTGTGGATGATGATGACATGGTTGCAGTCGCTCTAAATGGACTTGGATATAAGTCATTTGACACTTCTATTTCTATGAGGCAGAATATGCCGGATTTCAATGAGCTAGTTGCTCTTTTGATCCATGAGGAAGTGAAGCTTGGGCTGAATACCAATGGCAGTAACTTAAGGAATAGTGATGCAGTATTCTACTCTAATCAGAGAGGTCGTGGTGGATGACACAGAGGTTCATTGATGGCAGGCATGTCCCTAAAACTCCTAATCAGTCACCTCAAAGAGGAGGTGGAGCCTTTAGAGGTAGGGGGAGAGGTGCTTCTCATGGTAGAGGTACTTGGCAGCAATCGCAACAAACAGTGCATAATCCTAATAGTGATAAGACATGTCATTACTGTGGCAAGGTTGGCCATATTGCCAGAGACTGTTTCAAGAAGCAAGCAAATCAAAGAGGAAAGGCAAATCAGCATGGTCATTTTGCCTCTTCTAGTCATGCGCATGAGACATCCTCAGATCAGCTATTTGCTATGATGCATGTGTAGGATCATAAGCCTACTGATGGTGGCTTGAATGATATATGGTATATTGATTCAAGAGCGTCTAATCACATGACACCACACGGAGAGTGGTTTGATGAGATGACTCCTGGTGTGCATGGTTATGTTTGCATAGGAGATGATACACAGCATGACATTATACACAAGGTGTTGTGCCTCTAGTGATGCGTCATGGTCAGACCAAGAAGCTGCATTAAGTGTTGCATGTGCCTTCGATCACCAAGAACTTGTTGTCCATTGGACAAATGGCTGAGGAAAACTTGCAAGTCCGGTTTAGTAAGGATGGATGCTTCATTGAGGAGTTTGGTAATGGCTGCAAGTTGATTGCCAAAAGGAAAAGGCAAGGAAGAAAAGTTTACTTTAGATGCAGGCATGCCGAAACTAAAGGCTGCCATGTTTACCCATGGCACGGGTGTTGTCTCTAATTTGGAAATTTGGCACAAAAGGGATTGGTCATATCAATATTCAGAGGCTGAAAAATATGTAGCAAAGAGGCATTGTCGATGGCTTGCCAAAGTTCAAGTATACTGCTTTAGAGCATGTTTGTTCTGCATGCCAGTTTGGAAAACAGCCAAGGTTGCCATTCACTAAGCATCTGCGGGAGACTAGTAGACCTTTGCATTTGATTCACTCTGATGTTTGGGGTCTTGCACACACTACCTCAATGGGAGGCTCATCATATTATGTTACATTTATTAATGATTTCAACCGATATACATGGCTGTATTTTTTGAAGCACAAGGATGAGGTGTTGCTAGTATTCAAAAATTTCAAGGAAGTGGTTGAGAGGAGTTAAATGCATATATTACTTGCTTGCGGTCAGATAATGAGGGTGAATATGTATCTAATGCCTTTGATGATTTCCTAGCCTATCATGGGATACGAAGAAAGTTGGCATGCCCTCATACCCCTCAACAAAATGGAGCCATGTTAAATGAAAAGTATCTACCTGACTACTATTGGGTAGAAGCAGTTGGGACTGTGGTTTATGTGTTGAATAGAACCCCCACAACTGGCATTCATATGATTACTCCATATGAGAAGTTGTATAGGCAGAGGCCTAATATCCGTCATCTTAAAGTGTTTGGAAGTTTGGCATATGTCAAAGTTGGACCCAAAACTAAAAGATGTGTGTTTATTGGCTATGCACAGAACTGGAAGGGTTACAAATGCTACAACCCATCGACCAAGAAGACTATGGTGAGTCGGGATGTTGTTTTTTATGAGCTAGAATCTTGGTGTGGCAAGCCGAAAGTGGCTGTTCCAAATGATGCATCTGCAGGTCATGCATATGATAAAAATAAGCAAATTAGTACATCCATATCTGGGCCTACATGTACTGGCTCTACTACAGTAAATCCTTGGTCGACAGGTTACGCAATTCCACTGACACTGCTATGTCAGTGAGGGGCAAAGATAAATGGAAAGCCAAGATTGTTGAGGTGCTTTCACAAGCTGAAAATGATGTCCTTGGGCCATCAAATTGTGGCTATGATTCGTCATGTAGTGACAGTTTGGATAGTGAGCTAGGTATACCATCTGTGTCTACACTTGGAGTCTAGGGAAGTAGGTACATACCTCCTCATGAATGAGGAGAGTCAAGCATTCCAGTGAGAAGGTCAAAGAGAGTCAGGTATCCTATTGACAGGTTAACTTATAGTGGTTATGCTACTCGGCATTATGCATATATGACAAAAGTTATGGGACATACTGAGCCAACTATCTTTGGTGTGCAACATGGTCATTGGCAGAATGCCATGGATGAGGAGATGAAAGCCCTTTCCACTAATCAGACTTGGGATTTGGTGGAGTTGCCTAAAGGCAAGAATCCTGTTGGTTGCAAATGGGTCTACAAATTAAAATGCAAGTCTGATGGATCAGTGGAAAGGTATAAAGCAAGGTTGGTTGCCAAAAGGTATGCACAGTAGTATGGGCTAGATTATGAGGAGACTTTCAACCCTGTTGCCAAGATGGCAACTGTGAGAATTGTCATAGCATTGGTTGCTGCAAATGGCTAGAAATTGTAGCAAATGGATGTCAAGAATGCTTTCCTAAATGTTGTGCACCCTGATAATCTCAACTATGTTTGCAGGTTGAAGAAAGCTCTCTATGGGCGAAAGCAAGCACCTAGAGCATGGAATGAAAGGATCAATAGATACCTGCAAGAGCTTGGTTTTGCAGTTGGGAAGGCTGATCATTCACTGTTCACAAAGAAGACAATTGCTGGATATGTTGTGATTGTGATTTATGCTGATGATCTAATTCTGACTGGTAGTGATGATGATGGCATTGCTAAAATTAAGAGCAAGCTGAAAATGGATTTTGATATGAAGGATCTAGGGGACTTGAAGTTCTTTCTTGGCATAGATGTGTTGAGAACACCAGATGGCATTTGGCTTATGCAGACGCAGTATGCCTTAAATATGCTGGAGAGGTTTGGCATGAAGGATTGCAAACCAATGGATATCCCCTTGGATCAAAACTTGAAGATGATGGCTAATTTTGGAGCTGAGATTGATGACATTACCATGTATAGGTAGATGGTTGGAAGCTTGATTTATCTGACTATTACTAGGCCTGATTTAATATATGCTATGGGACTCATTAGTTAGTCTATGCAGAAGCCACGGAAGCCTCACTTGGATGCAGTGAAAAATGATTATGTGCTATGTCAAGGCAACATATCAGTATGGACTCTTTTATGAGTATGGAAAGGATATAGAACTGGTTGGATACATAGATGCAGATTGGGCAGGATATGCCTATGACAGGAGATCCACCAGTGGTTATGCATTCAGCCTTGGTAGTGCAGTGGTGAGTTGGAGTAGTAAAAAGCAACCCATAGTGGCATTGTCTAGTATAGAAGTAGAGTATAGAGGTGCAGAATTGGCTGCATGTGAGATTTCTTGGCCTCAAATGCTTTTGCAGGATTTGGGACTGCATGTGGAAAAACCAGTCAAACTTATTGTGATAACATGGATAGTGTGCGATTGGCAAGTAATCCAATTTATCATGCTAGAACTAAGCATATTGAGGTACACTACCATTTCATCAGAGAGATGGTGTTATCAAAGAAGATTGATCTCATACATGTGAAGACTGAAGATCGGGTTGCAAATATCTTTACCAAGTCATTGGGTAGAGATAAGTTTACATACTTTAGAGAGCTACTTGGTGTTATGCTCCCTACTTGAGCTTGAGGGGGAGTGTTGGGAATCAAGCTCTCGGTTATTGTTCCTATTGTGTGAGTAGGTGAATAAGGTGAGTCACACTGACTCAACCATAGTTAGTTCTTATCTACTGTGTATGGGTGTGACCTTAGTAGTGTTCAATCGTATTGTGTGGGGTGAATATGAGCTGATTTGTGGAGGAGACTGTTGCTCCCTCCTGGTTACTTCCTATATCTCTCTTCTTGTTTTTTCTTAATAACCATACTAAATTATGTGTGCCATGGACTATGTACAACACACCTATAGGTCCTCTGGGACCAACACGCATAAAGAAGAGCTTGAGATGTCGCTTGTTGAACACCTTCCTTCCATGTGGTTCTTGTATCTACTGGTTTTCAATAGATCCAACATCCTAGGTTTAACCCTTGATATACTTGCCCCAATTGAAAACAATACATGGTGCTAGAGCCATATCCACATGCCTTGGATCAAATACAAATCGATCTCATTTCTAAAAAGGGCTACAAAATTCAGATCCTTCTTCGAAATTCTCAAAAGTTGGTTGCTCCCCCTAGTTTGGGAGGAAAAGACCTCTAACACAACCTCCCCCCCATATGGAGAATCATCACCATTGCTCTTCAAAACATAGTCCCCATCATGTTGCAACCACTGATCCACTTTATCATGCTCTATAAGGAATATGTCTCCATCTATGAAATCAAAAGGAAAGAGAAACAAAGGAAAGGTTTCTTCAATAGGCAATGCATAATTCAGTGCCTTCATCCCAAACTCATGCTCCATGTAATGCCATCATCCATGAAATCAAGGGAAGAGAGTAAGGAAGGAAAGTTTCTTCAATTTCGTTTACATACACCATCTCCTTATGTTTGATTGCAACTTCTATAAGTTTAGAGAGTTCTTCCTAGACTTTGTTGCATTCTTCTTCAATGTCTTACATGGAATCTTCTATAAACATTGGTAATACCCCATCTAGTTGACTCTCAACTTCACAAGGCATTTCTTCCAAATCCATGAGAGTCAAGGCATCAATTGAAGAATGCAAGGTCAATATCAAGCTCACCACAATCACTAGCATCAACTTTCAAGACTTCTAGATCATCAGTGCTTTCATCATCAAAATATCTTTCAATGTTTCACCACCTATACTTTCCCAATGAGGAGAAAGAACACCTGAGACGATCAGTGTATATACCACCTTAACCTTGCATGGCACTATTGGATCGTAGACATCGTCATTGCACTCCCTCGCGTTGAAAGATATAATTTATTGCATAAGGGGAGGAGAACCATAGCTCTAGTCATTTCTTCTTATAGGGGCATTTTCGAGGAAAGAGTTTTTAATAGGCATCATCTTTTCAACACTTAACTCTTTCTCCTTAGAGTCAGATTTTTCCAACCTTGTATCAATGGGAGTTGAGGGTACTTCGAGTGGAAATTTTTACTTTTTGACTGCAACCATGCCAAGTTATCTTGGCCTTATCATGTTTTGTTCAAGAAACCTTGGCTTTCAGATCCACTAATTCCACTCAAAGCCTAACAATTGTTTTTATCAAATTTGGAACATCAGTGGGCGGAGGGGGATATATGTTGTGGAAGGGGGAGAAACTAGGGAGGAAGAGGATTGTCAAGGAAGATCCACCATGAGCCAGCTTGACATTCAGTGCATAGGGAAAAGGAGGAATATACACTTGATCATTGGACAATCTGTCAAATTTTTCCTCAATCTATCAAACTTGAAGATGGAGGAAACTTATGAGAATTAATACATTTAATCTCACAGTGTCCACACACTCCACAATATTAATAGATGATGACCCTCATGTGGGTTGTTAATCTCTATCGGTAGGGTCCCGATTCCTGCTTCATAAATCACTTTGAATTGTATCTATAGGAAAGAAGCCCCCCTTTCTAAATCCGACTTGAGAAAAATGCAGAGTGAAGAGAATCGATAAACTTTGCTTTTTACGGCACCTCAAATGGAGGTCAAAACATGAGTTTGAGCAATCTGATGCTTAATGCCTAAGGAGGTTTGAATTGGGCCACATATGAGACAAAACTATTTCCTGAGTTTGACTAGCTAGAGTTGAAGGGCTCAAAAACTTGAACACTTTCCCTTTCTATAGCATACTAAAATTCCTCTACAGTCAAAGTTATGGCCCTTTTAATCTTCAAAAAAGATACCATTATGTTGACAAAATCCCCCCACTAATTTTGTAAAGTTATGCATGGCTTGGTGGTAAGTACATCTTTTGTAATCCGGTCACGAATTTGGATAGATGAAAAAGGGCAACAGAAATTCTACAGATGGAAATTTGACATGAAATTTTTTAACTGATAGAAATTTTGGACGGAAATTTCTGACGGTCGAAATTTCTTACGGAAACTTTGGACAAAAATTCTATGGATGAGAATTCTCGGACATGGGAGCAATGGAAGGCACCCAAGGGAGGAAGCAGGAGAAGGGGACACAGGGGGAGAAGGAAGGGTAAGGAGAGAGAGTATGAGAGAAAGAGAGGGGTGGAGGGAGAGGAGAGAGAGAGGGGTGAGTGGGCAAGGAGAGATGCGAATGGAGAGAGAGAAGGTAGGGATGGTTAGGGGGAGGTAGAGGAAGGAATGTGAGAAAAGAGGAATGAGGTGGAAAGTGAGACAGTGAGAGGTGATAGAGTGAGAAGTGGAGAGTGAAAGGAGGTATAAGAAGAGAGAAAGGGGAGAGAGAGGGGTATGATGCAGAGAGGAGAGAGAACTGAGAAAGTAGAAAGAGAAGGAAGAGAGACAAACACCAAGTCATAAAAAATGACAACAAAGTCATGCAAACGACAACTCAAATCCATTTTTGGAAAAAATCCCCAAAAATGTGCATTTTCTCAAAATTAGAGGGATGAAATATACACTTCATGTCAAACATTTTTAAAACCTAGTTTTTTAATGAAAAAAGAATGCATAAAATATTACTTATATTTTACTCCAGAACCCAAAAATATCTAGTATTATCAATTGGAAAAAGTGTTCTCTTCTTTAATTTGAAAAACATGACAAATTACAAAGAAGAAGAAACTCCTTCATTAACTAAGAGAGTAGTTAGATCTTTTCCTTTAAAATACCAGTTGTTTTTCGTGCAAGCACCTATATATTTTTAACTCAAATCCATATACAAGGATTTCTACATCCTATAAATCAAGCATGTCCACACATCGATGAATTTCATTTTTTTTTCTTTTATCGCATTGTTTAAGTGCCTCTGGATGATATGTTCCCTAAAGTCCATCGGTTGAAAGATTTTTTTATGAATTGACTTCCACATAAGTAACAGCATTGCCCTCATGGATAAGTACACATTTGTAGAATACTTGTTGTACATAGCATGCTATTAACAAATTGATAATTCGTAAAATGGTGTGACTTTAAGATCTAATACAATTTGATGAAACGCTTTTAGTGCACTGTCTAAGAAAACAACTTTTATTTTTTATACACAGTTGATCAAATGGTGGAATTTTAATATATATTGACATTAAGATGGGTAGGTATATATGGATTCCACGACCATAGAAGAGGTTTATTCAAAGCAAGCATGTCTCTAGATTTAGATAAAAGCCCAATGACTAAAATGGTCAAATTGTAAACGATCCTGATTAGTCTCTGATTAGTACAATTTACTGTGTTTCAGTTTATTGGTTCGATTAAGAGCTCTAGCCTTTGCAAAAATATAGCTTTTAGTTTAAAAAGGCTAGATTTGGAAGCATGAGTATGCTAGCAATTGTCTTTTTGAAAAATTCATGAAGTTTTGGATGTTGGAACCCACTATGTTGACAAGCATGAACATAATGATTTTTTTGTTTGAAAAAAAGTAAAGTTTTGTCAATAGAGCAAAATATTCATATGAAAAAAGATGAATTTTGATTTATGAATGAACTAAAATATCGTTCAAAAACC
Organism: Dipteris shenzhenensis; assembly: GCF_047967505.1. NCBI lineage: Eukaryota > Viridiplantae > Streptophyta > Polypodiopsida > Gleicheniales > Dipteridaceae > Dipteris > Dipteris shenzhenensis. Next base: position 37,457,674 of record NC_141615.1, read on the forward strand.
TTCGTCATGTAAAATTTTCATCGACAGAAAATTTCTGTTGATGAAAATTTTTTTCCGTCAAAATTTCAATCCATGAAATAAAATTTTTATCCGAAAAAATGAAAATTTCAAACATGAGTGAATGCAAATGTCATTCTAGTATAAGGAAAAGCATTTCATCACGTAAAACTTTCATCGACGAAAAATTTCCATCAGCGGAAAATTTTTTTCATCAACGGAATTTTTTTCTATTGATGAATTTTGGGATTCTAAAATCTAGTGGGATATTGGAATCCCAAATTTCATTGATGGAATTTTTTTCCCACTCAAATTTCATCGATGGGAAAAAATAATAATTTATATCGATGAAATTTGGGATTCCAGAATCCCACTGGAATCCCAAATTTCATCAATGGAAAAAAATTCTGTCGACGGAAAAAAATTTCTGTTGATGGAAATTTTTCATCGATGAAAGTTTTACGTGATGAAATGCTTTTCCGTATACTAGAATGAGAGTTGCGTTCACTCATGTTTGAAATTTTTGTTTTTTCAGATAAAAAAAATTATTTCATTGACGAAATTTTTTATCTATTCAACTTTATCACAACAAAGTGGATTCCAGAATCTAGACTTACATTATTTTTAGAAAGGACAATAGTTTTCATCTTCATGATTCATATTTAGATCAAAATAAAGTAAACCACTAAATTATACTACTCACAATCATCTAAAATTTGACCGTTCAGATATTTGATTTTCTTTCTACATCTATCAAAATATTTTCTTTGAACAACAAGCCTCTTCTTTTTTTATGGATGACATATACCTACTTATCTTAACACCACATATATTCTCTAATTCAATGATAAGGATGAACTTTAATGATTGGGATGAAGTTTTCGTAGAAGAAAAAGCATATTTTTGTAATTCTAAGTAAATAATGTATTATACTTTATGTAGACATGCATGAATTATGAGTAGTTTCAAAGAATATTAGATCATATTATTGATCTTGTTTTTTTCAATTTGTCATTTGATGTGAAAAGTAGAAACTTTTTCATCTTTCATTTAGCAATATGTACATTTTTCAAAAGAAGTTTTGAAACTATGCTTATTTTGTAGAAGTTATGAAAATAGTACTCATTAATGTCTCGAAAATATTGTAAAATTGATCAAGATTTAAGACTAGTGGAAAAACATAATAGCCTATTGCAAATGATAACTCATGACTCATCATTGTTTTTCATGACTCCCCATTGACAAAGCAAGAGGGTGAGTGTGAGGGGATGAAGTAAATTTTTTTCTCTAGTTCAACAAAGAAGAAACACAAAAGAAAAGGTGGGTGGGAAAATTTACAAAAGAGAATGGTAGGCTAAAAAGAGGTCTTTGGTGGCAACACGATCTTCATAAGCCATGTCGCTAGACACTTCATCCTAGCAGGCACACCAGCTTCTATCACCAAGAAAAGAAACCAACACATGTCATCAGGCATAGACCGTGGCGATGTTAAGAGCCATGGGGTGAGAGAGAGGGAGAATGAGGTAGCATGGGTGGCGGATAAGAAAGAAGAGGGGTGAGATGAAGAAAGAGGCTATGGAGCAAGAGAGGTGGGGGAGGGGGATGAGAAGCATATACATGGTAAAGGGTAATGAGGAGGTAGAGACATCAAGGAAAGAGGGTCATGCCTTATTGAAAGGGAGGATGGGAAATCCAAATGTTAGAATGGTGGCTATACAAGAATGAGTGTGTTGCATCAAGCAATAGTCCCTCCTTTTTATAACCAAAGGAAGGGGGCTCCCCTAATAAATGCATCCTCCCACGTGCATGGTGTGGGCAGGGGCCTCTCCCATGTGTTGGAGTAGCATGGTGACAAGGAAACAAGATGAACAATGAAGAAGAGTTTATTCATTGAGAGAGTGTCATTATATAGACATTGGGTACATGCATAGATTAGATCATATGTGAGCTTAATAGAGAGCATCTAGATCCATAATAATCTCCCTAAATCACTCAATCATACACCACACTCCTAGATTCACTCATTCACACCTACTAACTGACACATCATGAGTCACACCTAACTCAGCACACACATGTTCACACACTCAATCACATGATCACTCACAACCATAGACCTTGGTATGATCCATTACATCAACTTGTTCTTCATACCCCCCCACAAATTGATGACCTCAACCCTAGTAGTAGTCCATGGGAAACTTCATGGCTTGCCCACCTCTAGTGGTAACACACATGATCCACAACGCGAACTCACTCTAGTTGCATCAGCTATAGACTCATTTGGGCATCCTCACCCCAACATGATCTCAAATTGACTTTGGTCTCTTGGTTTACAATTGGGATATAGACCATGACTATGCATGGGAAGTCCCCATAGGTCAAGGAACTCACACATAAAACTAACAATCATTTAAGGGGGACATCCCAAGGTAGAGAACCTTATCAACCACACAAAGATTCTAAGTTGAAGATGTGGGTGAATTCCCTCCCTTGATGGCAATATTTTTTTGGCATCATTTCCAAGCCACCATTGTATCAGACTCATAAACCATTTCATTGTACTTGGTGTCGATGAAGCAAAGCTTTCCTTCTTTGTGTATCTTCTTGGGATGTTCAATCTTCATCATGGAGAAGAGGGTCTTACCACTTGTCATTGCAACAAGGGTAGTGTCTACTCTTGTACAAAGGTGGTAAATACCATGAGGACTATGCCATTTCAAAAGATCATATTTGCAATTCAAGAACTTCATAATGATAGTCAAACAAGAGTTAACAAATAGATTCAAACAAGACATATCCTCCAAAAGCATAAGCATAATCATCAGATCATCCCCATAAAAATCCAAGTTCATAGAAAGAAATTCAAAGAATCCAAGACTCTTGGCATAGTGATAATCAATAGGGTTTTTCTTCTTCAGTTGGTAATCCCAAAGTCTCTTCACTGGGGTCTTCTTCACTTGATATTTGGCTCTCCTCTTTGTCTTTTTTGTCTTCACATAGTCTTCATTGGAGGATCCACATGAGCTTGGCATCTGCACAAAGAAAACACCTCAAGTGAAAGTTTAGCAATCTAAAACTAAGTGGTGACTAACAATTTGATTGAGTTTGGTCAACTGAAAGTCAAACTTTGACTATCTCTTCCAAAAGACAACCAAGAGCATGAGAAGAAACTTGTAGCTCAGCTTTCAACATACACACAGCAGCAAAACAAAATTTGAAAGCATCATTGGGAAGCCTAAACCAATGACTATCAACACCAAGAAGCAAAAGCGCAGCCCTTACACACATCACCCACCATTGGAGCTTGGATCTAGATTGGTTTTTCAATCACTACAGGTCAACATCAACACCAATGGCCACCAAACTTCATGGAGAGCTTAGCAGTAAGGTCTCCCATCTCCTGTGAAAGCATTTTTCAAAAGGTTGAGGCAAAGAGTAGAACAGCAGGCCCAAGCTTCATTTCAGCTTGTAGAGCTTGCCATGGTGAAATGGCGGCTTCTTTTCCACATCCCACCAATCAATAGAATCACCCTAGGCTAAAGATCATGGGGCTAAAAGATCTAAGAAAACTTCTGAGTGAAATGGAAGATCAAGCTGTTGCAAACTCAGGCTTAAAGTGGTGAGCATGGTAAGCTTGAGGAAGATGAAGAAGAAGACTGTCACATGGCACCACACCCCTAGGTAGCTATGTAGGAGACTCTAGCTCTGATACCACATGTTGGAGTAGCATGGTGACAAGATAAAGGAAACAAGATGAACAATGAAGAAGAGGTTATTCATTGAGAGTGTTTCATTATATAGACACTGGGTACATCCATAGATTTCCACTAATTTAATACTTTATATCCCATTGACCTTGGCCATATCTCACTTAATGTTTGCATGGGACCACAGACGTGGAGGGGTTGCACATGGGATATCATGCCATCTCACCATACTATATTATTTGTGCCATGGACTATGTACAACACACCTATGGTTCCTCTTACATGGAAGAGTGGCACATGGACTTGCCCTGTGCCACCTCAACCTTGGCCCTTGAACACTATATTTTATGCTATTGATGCCACAAAATTCACACTCACATTTATTTATACCATTCACATTGGAAATTGTTTTGCATACAACTATGCCTAAATGGATTTCATAGGAAAAAACTGAACACATGCCAGTGTCATGCATCTAGAATGAGTCATTAATCTTGAGAAATATCAAGAACCATTGGAGAACACAAGGGTTGAAATTAGAGAACACAAGGGTTGAATGCAATACCACCACCTTATAGGAAGAAGCAGATAGAAGAGGGATGATGTTGGTAACAGAAGGCCTATTGGTAATTGAAGGGGCAAATTGATGTGTGTGTGTGTGTGTATGCCTATGGGCTTGGAGTCAAGCTTGGAGTCCTATGCAAGGAGTGTGTGGGTGAAGGTGTGCTAGAAGGTTCTAGTGACTCATCAATTAGGTATGTCGGGTTGGTGTGATGAGTGAGTGATCATAGGAGGTGATTGATTGAGATAATCATGGAGATGATTGTGGATCTAGGATCTACCTACATGGAGGCAGTTGCCTATATACGTAACCACTCTTGGAATAAAGATTTACATTTGTGCGTCATTTCTTCCTCTATGGATTCACATGTGGTATTAGAGCTTGGTTAGAATCTAAGTACCTAGAATGAGATTCCAAGTAGATTCTCAAAAGATTCCATCTTCTTCCCAAATGCTTCCTTCTTCTACCTTGAACTTGGGAAGCTTAGTTCTCTCCATCCATGCAATGGTTTGAGAAACCATTTCAGTCAGACCTTCCTCTCATATGGGCAACCTATCTAACCGGAGGGATTGATGAATCTAGTCGCCATATTTCTGCACTGCCTCTCTGTCTATTCTACACCACTTTTGCAATGTTGCTCACTATAGTCATTTACCTTGCAATTCCTATGAGCCATGCCTTCTCCACTACTAGAGCTACTGTGACATGAAGTTGGGGGTAATAAACTTCACACACCTCTTCACTTCCTACTACTTTCAAATTGAGTGATAGAGATATTTATCACTGTGAAAGGGACATTAAAAAGAAGTTTTTATACCAAGAGACCACACCATACTTTCCTCCCGTAGATGAAAATGAAGATGGTAACATCCCAAGTGATGTTGTACACAAGCATAGGGAGAAGGAAAGGATCAATGGAGGCCATAATCTCAGCAAGCCGGTATGCACCAAAGAGAAGAGTGATACATTGTTGAAAGAAGATCTTGCGGCTCAACATGACATGAACTGATATATATCTAGGAGTTTGAAGGGGCTAATTGGGTCGAATGGGTAGGTTCCGGGGAAACATTGCACCTCCTTCATAGATACCTTTACAATTAGCTCAAAACACTCTCCAAGATATCATAAGACACAAAGACCCATAACTTTCAGCATCAAATATTCAAACACATATTGAGATGCACCTTGAAATGGCTTTGCTCTGATATAATTTTCGTAAGAAACAAAGAAGCAGTTAGAAAGATATGGGCAGTTTACTAGACGGGGGTAAAAACTATCTAAAAAAGAAATAGTCACACACAGAGAGCCATATATTTTAGGTTTGACATCTAATACAATAATTGAAGATATAGGATGATGCTCCTTGAAGAGAGCTCTGCACTGATATAAGTTTCATCCAAATCGGACCACCGAGCAAAACGTTATGAGCAAAATACTAATAGGAGGTCAAACTGTCATGAAAAACACCTAGTCCTTCTACTGGTGCCGACTTGGGAGAATAGTACCTCCATGCTTAGACTTCCTCAATAATCCAAGTCCCATAGAGGTCACCTAAGAGGGAAGGAAGATCCCCCTTTGTGGCTTGGACAATAGATAAAGCACATATGCACAATGAGCAGCCGAATAGACAATACTTCTAAGCACTTTGGAAGAGAAAGCAATGGAAAAAGGGAAGAGACACTCAAGAGAGAGAACCTGAAGTGACCTTCATTACCAATAGAGTGAGATTCCACTCCAATGCAACTCAAAATACTACAAATACAAGGGAGAAGAAGAGGTTTCATACATACAAGAGGGAGAAGAAGCTCCAAGACTACTCATAGAGAGGGAATGAACTCGAGAGAAATGGATTCAAGAGTCTACATAAGAGAATATCTACAAGAGGGAGAGAAGGCTCATGGAAGAGGCTTGAGGAGACTAGAGCTACAGCAAAATGAGGCCTGATGATGGAAGAGATGATGAATAAGGGAGAGGAGGGCTCCTTTTATAGAGATTTTGTCACCCTCCTTCACGCATTTACAATTGCTGCCTATAGATTCCTTTCCCCATCAATCACATAAGCTTGTATGTCACCATCCATGTCCTTTTTGGCTACTCTTTCCATGTGTCCCATCAAAATATGCTCAAGACTCTTAAAATATCGAGAAAGGCAAGAGTCTCTCCACATGGAGCCCATAAGGACCCTCTCTTTTCCATATGTCCACATCCTCCTTATTCCACATAGGAATTCTAGAAGGATTCCTCTTGACTCCACACTCCTCCACATGCCTTCCACACACTTGGCATGTGGCCTCTCTTATATTATTGGAACACATGGACATGAGCCCACCTCTTTATATGACTCGCTCTTCGTATTTTCTAAAAACCCCATAATATCCCATACACAAATAACTCTCACCCCATACCAAGGTATTTATCATTCATACCCATGGTATCTACAATGATCCATTCCACTCATCCTCTCAATCCCATACAATATCTTAGAAAATAGAAATGAGTGAGAGCCGCTAGGCTATCATCGATACTCAAACTCTTATCAAACATATAGAAAAACAATACCAATGCCAAATAAAAAATATCAATTTTTGGCATCACATCTTTCCCCCCCCTAGCAGATTCTCTCTAGTGACAAAGAGGGTCTACTGCCCCTCAAGGTGGTCAAGCGTAGAATAATTTAAGGTGGTACTCATTGGTGCATCCGGGTATCACCATGCCATCAACATCCTCAAGTTGATAGGTTCCATTGGTGAACTTCTTCTTGACTCCATATGTTCCCTCCCATTGGCTAATAAAATTTTTGTCTATCTGCTTGTCCAAACGGCTATCAAATCTCATGGCCAAATCTCCTTCTGCAATATCTTTCTTCTTGTGTAATTTGGTGTCAAAATGGGCCTTGTGCCTTTTTTTAGAAGCTTCTAAGTTTTATAAGGCTTGTAATATGCATTTATCCAAGGGTTCTAGTTGTACCAAGCATTGAGCATGGACATCCTCTTATCCATCTATTCTTGCAACAACAGTGCGAAGACTATGTATCTCCAATTCAATGGGCAAAATGGCTTCTATTCCATACACTAGTTGGAATGGTGTAAACCCAATAGCTAGCTTGTGTGTGGTGCTATAAGCCCATAAAACTTATGCTAAGTGCCTATCCCAATGCCTTTTCTTGATGTCTACAAGCTTTCCCATTGAATTGCACAACAATCCATTTGTTTTCTCGGCCAAGCCATTACATTGGGGATAGAATGGCATGGACATGCTATGATTTATCTTTAGCTTATGCACTACATATTCAATTAATTCATTTCTAAAAGAGGTTCCTCCATCAGTGAGAATTTCCAAAGGACAACCAAAGCGTGAACAAATTTGATAAAAGAGAAATTTTGCAATTGTGCTTGCCTTGCTATTGATTGTGGCCTTGGCCTTTGCCCACCGAGTCACATAATCTGTGGCCACCAATAAATAATGTTTGCCCTAAGCTGAGCGAGGGAGTGGTCCCAAGAACTCCAACCCCCACCTCTCAAATGGTCCATATGCTGGAATAGGCTTCAAGGGCCCAAGAATTAACTGTCGCCTTCCAAACTTTTGGCATACTTTACAACTTTGACACCATTCATATACATCCTTATGGAGGCATGGCCAAAAGTAACCTGCATTAAGAATTCTCCTAGCTGTGCTTGCTAAAGCAAAATGACCAGAGCATTCATGACACATTTCTAGGATTCTTCTATTTTCCATGGGATGGACCACCCGATGGAGCACCTTATCTTTTCCTAATTTATAAAGAATGTCATCAACAATAGTATAGGGACAAGCCTTCCTTACCAATCTCTACTTCTGTTGTGGAGTTAACCCTCAAGGAAACATGCCTTCTTCCACATATTGCTGAACATCTTACAGTTTTGGCCATCCAGTGTCTACCAAAGAAACCACCCCCCTGTCTTATACTATAATGGCTTGACTAGCCAACTCATCTGCCCTTTGATTTTCTTTTCTATTTACATGAACAAACTTGCAAAAATCAAATTGCCTACATAGTGCCATATCCTTTTGATTAAGCTCCTTCAAATGAGGACTTCTTATCTTGTAATGCCCTTGCATTTGCTTTATAATAAGTTGAGAGTCTCCTCTTACTTCCAATTCTTTAACTTGACTTTGAAGACAACACTCCAAACCAAGAATCAAAGCATTATGCTCAGCTGCATTGTTAGTTGTGATACCTGGAATTTCTTGTCCTCTAGCCCATACTTCTTGACCTTCAAAAGTCTTCAAGACCATCCCCCCGGCTCCTTGTTGGCGTGAAGTACTAAAAGCCCCATCAAAATACAAAACAAAAGCTGTTGGTGTTGTATCCCTTTCATCTTTAATGTTCTCCTTAGATTTCTTTCCTTCACTTGCATATCAGCCACATTTGGCTCATCATTTCCACCAATAGATGATCCATCATCTACCCTTGATTGTATACCTGTGGGAGTACTTGGTTGTACCATTTCTTGCACATTTGGTGCATGGACAGCTTGCTGTCTATCAACATATGCAGGTGGATTCACATCCTGAAAAGTGATTCTCCTCATTTCCACATCCCTCATGGGTGCCTTATGCATCTTCTTCTCATTGAAGACCACGTCATGGCTGCCTATGATCTTCTTTGCTTCTGGATCCCAGAGATGATAGCCCATCTCTCCACTTTCACCATAACCCAGAAAGATGCATTTCCTAGACTTAGGATCTAGCTTCTTTCGAAGCTCTTTTGGCACATGTGCATATGCCTCACACCCAAATATACGCAAATGAGAGTAAGAGGGCTTCTTGCCACTCCATGCCTCTTCAGGAATACCACCATCCAAACTCTTACTAGGTGATCTATTGATCACATGCACTACAGTCTTCATTGCCTCAGCCCAAAAACCACCAGAAAGACTTGCATTGGAAAGCAAGCATTGCAGCCTTTCTTGAATGGTACGGTTCATCTTTTTTGCAACTGGATTTTGCTCTGGAGTACGAGGGGATGTAAGCTCCCTCTTAATCCCACGAGTATCACAGAAATGCTGAAAGTCATGAGAGAGATACTCTCCACCATTGTCAGTCCGTAGGCATTTAAGCGTTCTACCTAACTGATTCTCAACCAAGGCCAGCCATTTCTGAAATACCTGGAACACATCACTCTTCCGAGCTATAGCATAAGCCCACACTTTCCTAGTTGCATCATCAATGAATGTCACATAGTATTCAGCCCCGCCTAATGACCGTGTAGGCATGGGACCACATACGTCTGAATGCACCAAATCAAGCATTTCAAACTCTTTCTTTCCCCTTCTTTTATGGGCTGATTTAGTCTGCTTCCCATAGAGACAATGCTCACAAAATTCAAAATCAGAGAAACTCAAATGTGGTACATAACCCAAACGGCATAAGAGTTTCATTCCATTCTGGCTCATGTGCCGAGCATGTGCCCCAACCTGCAATGCCATAAAGAAGTGCTTGGCTGCTCGGTTATTGCAACAACATGATCAAATACCCCTGATACATGTAAGGGATACAAAGTCCCACACTTGGCACCCCTGGCCAAAAGCATAGAGCCCTTTTGAATTTTCCAACTTTGAAAGCCAAAAGTGGTGTGAAAACCAGCATCATCTAGCTGACCCACTGAAATAAGACTCTTGGTCAACTTAGGCACATGTCTCACATGTTTCAAAACAAATGCAGACCCATTTGCAAAAGAAAACTTTATGTCACCTGCTCCCACTATGTCACATGCATAGTCATTTCCAAGATGCACACAACCTGTCTTTCCACTGTCATAAGTGGAGAACCATTCCCTATGGGGAGTAACATGGAATGAAGCACCAGAATCCAAAATCCAATCCTGGGAATATGCATCATCTGAAGTGGTAAGCAACTCTGTAGATAAACTAGACATGAAGAGAACATCATTGTCACTATCACGTGTGACTGCATTGATCTCCTCGATCTTCACTTTTCCTTTGTCCTCCCTTGGACTCTCTTCCTTTTGATTTGCACCCCAATTTGCATTCTTTTTCTTATCCTTTTGCTCTCTTTTCAGCTTGTAGCAATCCTTTTTCATATGGCCCTTCTTGCCACAGTGGTAACACTCAATGTTTCATGCCCTGGATTTGCTACAAGACTTCCCTCTTTCTTGGGACTTCCCCCTGAACTGTGATCTGCCCCTTTGCACATTTAAGGCTGCATCCTGCTTGTTGCCATCCATAGACTTCCGTCTAATCTCCTCGGCCAACAAGCTACCCACAACATCATCAAATTTCAGTACTCCACCTGGTGCAGAGTTACTGACAGCTATACGGAAGGTATCCCATGAGGATGGCAATGAACATAAGAGAAATATTGCTTTAGTCTCCGCATCAAAATTCATTTTCTGAGCCTGAAGCTGGCTGAAAATAATATTGAATTCATTCAAGTGAGAAGCAATGGAGACCCCTTCCTTCATCTGTAGCTCAAACAACCTCTTCATGAGGTAAACTTTATTAGAGGCAGTTTCCTTCTCATAAGTGGCACACAGTTTCTTCCACAAATCTTTCGTAGTCTGCTCATTTACTACTGTGAAATAAACTGACTCTGCAAGATGAAGTCTAATAGTAGACTTTGCTAATGCATCCAACTCATTCCAATCATCCTCAGACATATTTGCAGGCTTAGCTTCAATCCCTGCCAAGGGTTTAATCTGCTTCTTTTGAATAAGCACATCCCTTATTTGTTCTTTCCACAAAGAAAAGTTTGTCCCATCAAACTTTTTAATGCTGAAAAACTCCTTTTCAAACGTGGAAGAGGATGCCATGATGCAAATAAAGCAAAATCCCAAATGCTAGTCCCTGCAAGAGAGAATCACACCAAATACTAGGTGCACCCAAATGTGTATGCCACAATAGACTGAAATATCACAAAAAACTCAAAGCTCAAAGCATCTGACTCATGTGCATATACTATGCATCCATATGAGCAAATCTGGCCCAAAAGAAAATGCTAATAAGTGCCAAATGACTCAAGCATAAACACTGTCCACTAGCATATGCATCAATAATGTCTCATCCAAGAGAGCATAGCACTATCAGTGCATCACCTGCAATGTTTCAAAGCTGTCCCTCAGCATAAAATAGCATCCATGTGCAAAGCGTCCATAAAAAATAGCATCCCACAAGGCAATTTGGGCCTATCAGCACATCCAATAAGGACCGCAATGCATCCAAATGGCCTATAAATGATCCATTGCAACCCAATGCATACCACGAATGAGCGCACACTGCTCAAACTACAACCAGAGTGATCTGCATAAGGTATGCTCAAGAAATCATAGTCCCACGGTAATGAGCGCTACTGAAAATAGAACCTGAGATGCTTCAAAACAGGGGCGCCATTACATAATCGGACTCAGTAAGAAAATATGCAAATATCTCTCTTCTGCCAGAACTCCAAAATCCCAACCGATGAGTAAGAAATGGGAGTCAACACTTATCCACTGCCATGTGGCATAAATCTAAGGTTTCAAAACCTTAGAATGAAAAATGCATAACAGAGAGACGAAATCGAATACATAGAGATCTATAACTCTGAAAATCCTCCACCGAATCGCGCAAGAACTGACAAGTAGGGGTTTTTGGGCGTCTGGAACACAATGAGATAGACGGTTTTGGAAACCGTGGTCTCAATCACTGGGTCCAACTGGGCGTGCCACTTTGCATGTAAGTCAATTCCACCTATTTGAAGGTGTGTGCAAAGTATTGTGCCCATCGGATATGCTTTGCATTGTCGATCAAGCATAAAACTCCGTTTTTGCCTTAGTGTCATGCACAACCATGAAAAAACACGGTCCTAGGTGTGTTAATCAAACAAGTACTTATCGAATGGGGGCTCCAGTTTGTACGCAAGTTTATTTCAACTAGTTTGAGATGCACGCAAAGTATTGTCACCATCGGATATGCTCTGCATGGTCGATTACGCATTATACAACGTTTTTCCCATAGTGATATGCACAGCCGCAAAAAAACACGCCCTTAGGTATGTTATCTGACCAAGTACTTATCGGATGGGTGTGCCTTGTTTATAACATTTCAATACCACCTAGGTTAGGGTGTAGGAAAAGTATTGTGCCCATCGGATATGCTTTGCATGGTCGATCGAGCATTAAATACCATTTTTGCCTTAGTGTCATCCACATCTGTAAAAAAACATGCTGCTGATCAAGTACTTATGCGATGGGAATGCCACTTTGGATGTAAGCCAATTCCACCTAGTTGAAGGTGTGTGCAAAGTATTGTGCCCATCGGATATGCTTTGCATTGTCGATCAAGCATAAAACACCGTTTTTCCCTTAGTGTCATGCACAACCATCTAAAAACACGGCCCTAGGTGTGTTATTCAAACAAGTACTTATCGGATGGGGGCTCCACTTTGCATGCAAGTCCCTTTCAACTACGTTGAGGTGAGTGCAAAGTATTGTCACCATCGGATATGCTTTGCATGGTCGATCATGCATTATACACCGTTTTTTCCCTGGTGATATGTACATCCGCAAAAAAACATGCCCTTAGGTGTGTTATCTAACCAAGTACTTATTGGATGGGTGTTCCTCTTTGAGAACATTTCAATACCACCTAGGTTGAGGCATAGGAAAAGTGTTGTGCCCATCAAATATCCTTTGCATGGTCGATCGAGCATTAAATACTATTTTTGCTCTAGTGTCATGCACATCTGTAAAAAAACATGCTGCTAGGTATGTTATTTGATCAAGCACTTATGGGATGGGAGTGCCACTTTGCATCTAAGTCAATTCCAGCTTTTTGAAGGTGTGTGCAAAGTATTGTGCCCATTGGATATGATTTCCATTGTCGATAAATACCGTTTTTGCCTTGGTGCCATGTACAACCGTCAAAAAACACGATCCTAGGTGTTTTTTTCAAACAAGTACTTATCGAATGGGGATGCCACTTTGCACACAAGTCAATACTGCCTAGGTTGAGGAACGTGCAAAGTCTTGTGTCCATTGGATATGCTTTGCATAGTCGATCGCACATTATACACCATTTTGTTCCTAGTGTTATGCACAATTGTCATAAAATACATTTGGAGGTGTGTTATCCGAACAAGTACTTATGGGATGGGTGCACCACTTTGTATGCAAGTCAATACAACCTAGGTTGAGACGTGTACAAAGTTTTGTGCCCATCGGAGAAATGTAGATGTGATAATATTAGAAAATTCTCGGTATGTGTATATGTGTGTCTGTGGCAAACAATTTTGATACAACAAAGTAAACACCTAGTGCACAAATTATGCACTTCATACCTTGAGTATTGTGTCAAAATAAAAGATGAAATAACCTTGTTGATGAGGATAAATACGCCCTTGTAAATACGCCCTTGAATAAAAGCACAGTTGTTGTATGACCACAATAGGATCGCTTTGACACCTGTGATTTTGCCCACATGTAAGTTTGCAAATAGTATAAAAAATCATATAATAATATATTAATAGTTTGCAAATGTGTATAGCAAGGAGTAATGGGAAGTGGAAGTGGGAGTGAGGAGGGAGGAGTGGAATGGGAGAGGGAAGTAATAGGGATGTATAATAATAAGTATAAAAATAGTATAATAATATATTAATAGTTTTCAAATGGCAAGTGAGTAATGGGAAGTGGAAGTGAGAGTGGGGAGGGAAGAATGGAATGGGAGAGGGGGAGGTAATAGGGGAGTAGGATAATAAGGGAGTAAAATGAGTGAGGGGACTTAATAAGGGATGAAAAAGAGGAGGGTGAGATGGGGAAGTATGGGATTTTGGGAAATGGGAGGAGTATGGGACGTGGTGGAAATGTGGGTAGGGAGTGGTGGCAATGGGGGAGGAAGAAGAAATGGATGGGGGGAGGGCCAATGGAAGATTGGGATGAGGGATGGGGATCCAATGGGAGAGGGGGAGTAATGGGAGCCAATGGGAGAGGGGAGGAATAAAAAGCCAATAGGAGAGAGGGGAGGAATGGAAAGCCAATAGGAGAGGAGGAGGAAAACCTAATTTTTCTTATATATAGTCTTCCTTCTTCATTCATTCTCCCCTCATTTCATTCATTGAAGCAAGAAAGCAAGGAAGGAAGAGCAAGAAAGCAAGAAAGAGCAATTACAAACTTTTTCCAGGTACTTGTAAATTTTTTTGATTAATTCTTTATCTAGATTTTTTTTTTTTAATTTGAAGAGAGAGAAAGAAAGAAAGAGAGAGAGGAACTAGAGAGAGAGAAAGTTTAGAGAGAAGGAGAGAAGCCTTGGAGGCCGCGGCCTCCAGGAGGAAGAGGGAAGTGGAGGGGGATGAGAGGGAGGAGCCAAGGAGGGAGGGAGGAGCTAAGGAGGGAGGGAGGAGCTGGAGGAGGAAGAGGGAAGTGGAGGGGGATGAGAGGGAGGAGCCAAGGAGGGAGGGAGGAGCGGGGGGGGTCGAGGGAGGGAGGGGAAGGAGGGGCGGGGGGGGTCAAGGGAGGGAGGGGATAGAGGGGGGTTCTTGGCAGCCGCGGCGGCCACCAGGACGGGAGGGAGGAGAGGGAGGGGCAGGAGGGAGGGGATGGAGGGGGGGCGGGGAGGGAGGGGATGGAGGGGGGGAGGGGAGTCCTGGCGGCCACGGCCACCAGGATGCCAAGGAGGGGAGGGAGGGGTGGGGGGGTCGAGGGAGGGAGGGGATGGAGGGGAGGGGGGGCGTCCTGGTGACCACGGCCACCAGGACGGGAGGAAGGGGAGGGAGGGGCAGGGGTGGGGTTCGAGGAGGGAGGGGATGGAGGGAGGGGGGGTCCTAGCAGCCGCCAGGACACTAGGGAGGGGAGGGAGGGGTGGGGGGGCGGTCAAGGGAGGGAGGGGATGGAGGGGGGGGTCCTGGTGGCCGCGGCCGCCAGGATGCCAAGGAGGGGAGGGAGGGGCGAGGGGGGGTCGAGGGAGGGGAGGGGGGTCGAGGGAGGGAGGGGATGGAGGGGGGTCCTGGTGGCCATGACCGCCAGGACGCCAGGAAGGGGAGGGAGGGGCGGGGGGGTCGAGGGAGGGAGGGGATGGAGAGGGGGTCCCGACGACCGCGGCCGCCAGGACGCCAGGGAGGGGAGGGAGGGGCGGGGGAGGGAGGGGATGGGGGGGGGTCCTAGCGGCCGCGGTCGCCAGGACACCTGGGAGGGGATGGAGGGGGGTCCGTGGCCACCAGGACGCCAGGGAGGGGAGGGAGGGGCAGAGGGGGCCGAGGGAGGGAGGGGATGGAGGGGATGGAGGGGGGGAGGGGGGTCGAGGGAGGGAGGGGATGGAGGGGGGTCCTGGTGGCCATGGCGACCAGGACACCAGGAAGGGGAGGGAGGGGCGGGGGGGTCGAGGGAGGGAGGGGATGGAGAGGGGGTCCCGACGACCGCGGCCGCCAGGATGCCAGGGAGGGGAGGGAGGGGCGGGGAGGGAGGGGATGGAGGGGGGTCCTAGCGGCCGCGGTCACCAGGACACCTGGGAGGGGATGGAGGGGGGTCCGTGGCCACCAGGACGCCAGGGAGGGGAGGGAGGGGCAGGGGGGGTCAAGGGAGGGAGGGGATGGAGGGGGGTCTTGGCGGCAGGGAGGGAGGGGATGGAGGGACCGAGGGGGTCGAGGGAGGGAGGGCATGGAGGGGGAGGGGAGGGGGGGCGGGGTCGAGAGGAGGGGGCGAGGGGGGGGTCGAGGGAGGGAGGGGATGGAGGGGGGGTCCTGGCGACCACGCACGGAAGGGAGGGAGGGACGGGAGGGGGGGTCGAGGGAGGGAGGGGATGGAGGGGGAGGGAGGGGAGAGAGGCGAGAGGGAGGGAGGGGATGGATGGGGGGAGGGAGGGGAGGGAGGGGCGGGGGGGCGATGGAGGAGGGGTCCTGGCAGCCGCGGCCGCTAGGACAGGAGGGAGGGGAGGCGAGGGAGAGAGAGAGGGGAGGGGAGGGAGAGAGAAAGGGAGAGGAGGGAGGGGAGAGGAGGGAGGGGAGAGGAGGGAGCAAAAGAAGAGAGAGGGGAGAGGAGGGAGGGGAGGGAGAGAGAGAGAGAGAGAGAGAGAGAGAGAGAGGGAGGGGGGAGAGGAGGGAGCGGAAGGAGAGAGAGGGGAGAGGAGGGAGGGGAGGGAGAGAGAGAGTGAGGGGAGGGAGAGAGAAAGTGAGAGAGAGTGAGGGGGGGAAGGTATGGGAACGAGAGAGAGAGTGAGGGAGAGAGAAAGCGAGAGAGAGAGAGAGACACAGAGAGAGAGAGAGAGAGAGAGAGAGAGAGAGGTTGGGAAGTATGGGACTGGAGAGAGAGAGAGATGCGACTAGAGAGGGAGCTCCATCACATAGAGAGGGAGCTCTATTAGAGAGAGAGAGAGCCCACTACATAGAGAAGAGGAGTAGAGGGAGAGAGGTCGAATTCTTACAAGAGCGACAAATAAGATTTGACTTAGGAAAAGAATGAAAGGGACTTACGAGAAGAAAGTATCAAGAAGAATGTTGAACACAAATTTGAATTCTTACAACTAAGAGTAGAACTATCACGAGCTCTTCAATACAAATTTGAATTCTTACAACTAAAAGTAGAACTATCACGAGCAAGAGCGACAAATAAGATTTGACTTACTATCACGAGCAAGAGCGACAAGATTTGACTTACGAGAAGAATGAAAGGGACTTACGAGAAGAAAGTATCAAGAAGAATGTTGAACACAAATTTGAATTCAAAAGAAACGTACAAGAAGAAAGTATTAAGAAGAATATTGAACACAAATTTGAATTCAAATTTATAATGAATTCAAATTTCCCTCTCTTTTTTAAAAATTCAAATTTATGCGTGGGAGGAGTGGGCTAGCTTTTCTTATATATACTCTTCTTGCCATTCATTCATTCTCATTCTCTCCTCATTTCATTGAAGCAACCAAGAGCGGAAGAGAAAGGATAAGTAGAGCCTTACTTTTTTCACTTTTTCCAGGTACTTGCATTCTTTTTCATTCGTCTTGTAATTCTTTTTCTTTACTTACAATTCTTTTCAATTAGTTTCTTGTTAAAGTTTTTGAGTTCTATTTCTTAAAATTCATCTTGTAATTCTTTTTCTTTACTTACAATTCTTTTTCAATTAGTTTCTTGTTAAAGTTTTTGAGTTCTATTTGAATTAATTTCTTATTGAAATTTGTGTTCTAAATTTGAAAAGAGAGATAGAGAGAAAGAGAGAGCTAGAGAGAGAGAGGAGAGAGAGTGTGTGTGTGTGAGAGATAGCACTAGATTAAGAGAGAAAAAGAAAGGAGGGAGAGAAGTAGGAGAGAGAGAGAGAGAAGAGAGAGAGAGAGAGAGAGAGAGAGAGAGAGAGAGAGAGAGAGAGAGAAAGAGAGAGAGAGAGAGAGAGAGAGAGAGAGAGAGAGAGAGAGAGAGAGAGAGAGAGAGAGAGAGAGAGAGAGAGGGGCAGAGAGAGAGAGAGAAAACTCTTGGCGGCCGTGGCAGCTAGAGGAGGGGGGTTTTTTGGAAGGCATTACAATTCTTATTAAATTAGTTTCTTATTTGAGTTTTTGAGTTCTATTTTAATTAGTTTTTGAGTTTGTAAACTTGAGAAATGAGAGAGAATAGGGAGGGAGAGAAAGAGAGAGGAGAGACGGAAAGAGAGAAATTAAGAGAGAGAAGAGGGGGCTCTTGGCGGCCGTGGCTGCCAAAGGGAGAGAGAAAATAGAAATGAGAGTGAGAATGAGAAATGAGAGAGGAGTAGGGAGGGAGAGAAGAAAGAGAGAAGGAGAGAGAGAGAGAGAGAGAGAGAGAGAGAGAGATTCAAAGAGAGAAGAGGGGCTTCTTAAATGAGAGAGAAGAGTAGGGAAGGAAAGAAAGAGAGAGAGGAGAGGGGGGAGAGAGATTAAGAGAGAGAAGAGGGTCTCCTGGCGACCGTGGCTGCTAGAGGGAGGGAGAGAGTAGGGAGAGAGAGGGAGAGAGAGAGAGAGAAGAGAGAGAGGCAGAGAGAGGGAGAGAGAGAGAAAGAGAGAGAGGGAGAGAGAGGGAAGAGAGAGAGAAGTTTAAGAGAATGAAACATGGCGAGAGGAGAGAGGGAAAGAGAGAAATTAAGAAAAAGAAGAGGGGCTCTTCGCAGCCGTAACCGCCAAAGGGAGAGAGAGAATGAGAAATGAGAGAGAAGAGTAGGAGGGAGAGAAAGAGAGAGAGGGAGAGAGACAAGAGATTAAGAGAGAGAAGAGGGGCTCCTTAAATGAGAGAGAAGAGTAGGGAGGGAAAGAAAGAGAGAGCTGAGAGAGCGAGAGAGAGAAGAGAGTCTCCTGGCGGCAATGAGAGAGAAGAGTAGGGAGGGAAAGAAAGAGAGAGCTGAGAGAGGGAGAGAGAGATTAAGAGAGAGAAGAGAGTCTCCTGGCGGCCGTGGCTGCTAGAGGGAGGGAGAGAGTAGGGAGGGAGAGGGAGAGAGAGAGAGAGAGAAGAGAGGAGGGAGACTTAGAGAGAGAGAAAGAGAGAGAGGGGGAGAGAGAGGAGAGAGAGAGAGAGAGAGAAAGAGAGAGAGGGAGAGAGAGGGAATGAAACTTCTGTGCTAGAGGGAGGGAGAGAGTAGGGAGGGAGAGGGAGAGAGAGAGAGAAGAGGAGGGAGGGAGACTTAGGGAGAGAGAAAGAGAGAGAGGGAGAGAAAGGGAAAGAGAGGGAGAGAGAGAGAGAAAGAGAGAGAGAGAGAGAGATGAGAGAGAAGAGAGGAGGGAGACTTAGGGAGAGAGAGAGATAAAGAGAGAGGGAGAGGGAACAAAACTTATAGCGGCCGTGGCCACCAAAAGAGGGAGGTAGAGAGAGAGAGAGAGAGAGAGAGAGAGAGAGAGAGAGAGAGTTCTCACAGCCGTGGCCGCCAAGGGAGGGAGGGAGGGAGAGAGAGAGAGAGAGAGAGAGAGAATGAGAAATGAGAGAGAAGAGGGGAGGGGAAGAAAGAGAGATTAAGAGTGAGAAGAGGGACAGAGGAGAGAGAGAAAGGGAGAGAGGGAGGGAGGGAGGGAGGAAGGCTGGGAGAGTTAAGAGAGAGAATTCAGAGAGAGAGAGAGAGAGAGACATAGAGAGGGAAAGAATGACAAATCCTAGCGGCCAAGAGGATAGAGGTAGGGAGGTAGAGAGGCTAAGAGAGAGAGAGAGAGAGAGAGAGAGAGAGAGAGAGAGAGAGAGAGAGAGAGGAGAGAGAGAGAAGAGGAGAGAGAGAGAGAGAGGAGAGATGGAGAGAGAGAGAAATAATTACAAATCCTAGGGGAGAGAGAGAGAGATAAAGAGAGAGAATGATAAATCTTAGTCGCCATGGGAGGGAGAGAAAGAGAGACTTGAGATAAACTAAGAGAGAGATTGAGTGGGATGAGGCAGAGAGGGAAACACATAAGAGTTGTCAGAGAGAGAGAGAGAGAACTATGGCTACAGAGAGAATTAGGAGTCGAGAGAGAGAGAGAGAGAGAGAGAGAAAGTAAAGAGAGATTTTATATATTTACATGTTTTATATTATACTTTTAAAAAATTAAAAAAGAGTGAATTTATGGTTTGTTTGAAGGTGAGATAATATTTTTATATATATTCATCTTTTAAATTGAAAAATGTTAACTTTTCTTTAGATACTTGTTCTTCATTTCTCTCACATGTAGGTTTAGCCTCTACATCAAAACCCCTTCTTTTGCATATTTAAGCCTCTTAAACCCTAGCACATTAAAATGAACACAGAAAAAGAAATTATTTATTGCTTTTCTTCGCTTTGATGGTTGGTTTAGCATAGTTTTAGCATAGATTAGATTGCCTTAGAGGAGAGACAATTCTCCAAGTTTCCAATCGAAGCCATGCTCAAATTATTCTAACTAGTTCTTAATCGTTGTCAGTCCCTTCGCTCACATGCAGTTTAACACTCATAACATGCTATTAAATAAGACCTTTTACCATTTACCAAGAAGTTTATCAGTGGGCAGATTGCATGAGCAGATATAAGTGGATAGATTACATATATCAGTGGACAGATTACATGTCATGGGACATATTGGAGCTTGATGATTATTGGTTATTTTTATTGCATTTGTATAAATATTTAAGCTCATTTATTGTCATAAAAAACCTTGTAAAGCCTTCTATGCTATTTTTTACACTTATTGTCATATGAAGCACCTTGTAATAAACCCAACCATCCTGACCATTCACTATTTAATGAGTATCAGTGGGCTGCATAAGTGGATATCAGTGGAACAGTTTTTAGTGGGTAGATTGCATCAGTTGGGTATCAGTGCACAGATATCAATGGATGGACAGATTACATGTCATCACGAAGATTGAAGCTTTATGACTAGAGGGCAAATCAATGGATGGATAGATTACATGTCTTCACGAAGATTGAAGCTTTATCACTAGAGGACATTTTATTTCATTGTAAAGCTTTACAAGCTAATTTTTTACATTTGTACAAATATTTAAGCCTTGTAAATCCTTCTAGGCTATTTCCCACATTTATTGCTATAAAATACTTTGTAAAGCCTCTCCGCTATTGGTCACATTTATTGCCATATGAAGCCTTGTAAAGCCTTTTGGGCTATTTTCCACATTTTTGTATCAAGCATTGTATATTGTACTTTACTTGTATGTATCTAAATTCTTCATTATCTTTTCTTGTAGGAATATGGAGCAATCAACTAATGTGGGGGCTATCCTAAATGACTCTGAGATCAGAGCATGGGTCTCTGATGTCACTTTGAATTTGAAAGAAAGGAATATAGCCCCAATGGCTTTAGTAGGTGAACTCGATATCACATGGGCAGAAGAGCTTGGTTTCTTCATCAAAAGGAAAAGAGACTTTTTCTACTTATGTCAAAAAGGGAGTTCAATGATGTTGAAGATACATGGGATGGTACTTTCTTCAAAAAAGATATGACTTCAAGCCTTGTAGTAGGCATAATGATAGAGCCAAAAGAGACTTTTATGGATATTTTTTCAAAGAGTTCAGATCATGAAGTTGGTGGTCTTCATTTTGTTGTGTCAAGGAGAGACTCAAATACCTTTGTGATGCCTCCTCCTCAACCATCAAAGTTTCTAGAGCTGCAAAGTGCATTGGAGGCTCTTTTATATACTTGGGAGCGATTTCCTAGTGTGGTGGCAAAAAGGATGCATGCAAAGATAATGTTTGAGTACTTTGAGGATGCACAATATGCTCCTCATATTCAAGGATCTTCACATGAAGGAGATCAAAAAGCTCAAACTTTAATGCAGAGACAAGAAGAACACGCACACTGTCACAAATGTGTAGAACATGAGCGCAAACTTCTAGAGCAAGAAATGGTGGATGTAACTAAGGATGATGAAACACAAGCCTTGAGTGCACAGAAATTTAAAAAATTGAAGAAGATCAAGGTCGATCCATTGCATTTATGCTAGAAGCTCTTGCTAGCAAACCACGATGTGAAATGCAAAAGGCTAGTACTACAAGAGCCACGGTTCCAAGCAGTAAAAAAAGGCATCATCCCACTATAGAGAGAGATAATGTGGATGAAAAATGGTTAAAAGAAGAGAAAGATGAAGAAGACTCAGAACCTGAGGCTGAAGATGATCAGGATGAACTCACATCAATCAAAAATCTTAATCTGCGTCTTAATGAAGCAGTAATAGATGATGATGTGGGATATATCTGGGGTCAAAGGACGTGGTTTGTGAATGCCAAAGATGTGGAAGCTGCAGCTATCTTTACTAATAGCCGAAGCCTTGATATATCATATGCACTGCAAGTATACGAGGCTTTGAGAGATGGTAAGAAACCTGTGGCAAGCAATGTGGTCCTGCGCCCAATAATGTTTTGTTCAATCAAAAATAGTTTTCTGGATCAAATAACATTTACAGGGCCTACACATTTCGAGGAAACCTTCAGTCGATTCTTTAAAGACACTCTTAAAAATATTCCACATGAACAAGGCGAAGAGGCACAAGGTGAGAATATGCTAAAGGAAGCAAAGAAGGAATTCCTCCTTCATTGCAAATTCCAGCGCATTGATGGTCAACATTGGGCTTATGCTTGTAATTAAATCGCAAAAGAAGCAAAGGAGGTCAAAAGACTCACTTCAGAACATTTGCAAAGATAAGTTCATTCCATTATTATCCTGCAACAATCTGTATATTCAAGCATGAGATCAAGCATTTGATTGAGTCCAAAAGACTTAATCATTATGTCCATGGAAAGCGTAAGATATCCTCAACATCAGAGGTCTTACAGAAGGCAAGGGTTATATGGACAACATTTGGTTCTCCAAATCTTGATTTGAAGCAAAAGGTCACAAAAGCAGATGCCGACATACTCACAAACTTCTATACTTCTTTGAGTGCAGTTGTGCCTAGGGGAACTAAAGAGCGAGAAGAAAATATGACAAGCCTCAATGTGGTGAGGGATAGATATGCCGACTACACTTCTATCATATTTCGTCCTGTTGAAGTGTTCAATGAGATGCTTGAAACGTGCATTGCTTGTGAGCGTGGATAGTTGACCTATGAAGCTCCTTTGTTTATCTCCAGAAAGTCAAAGGTAATGGATAAGAAGGAGTTGACGGCAAGGATGTAGAGGCCTATAAAGTACTGGCCTGACAAGTATGCATCCATGGCAACGCAAAAAATTTTAAAGAAAGAATGGTTTTTTGGAAAGAAAGACAAAGACCACTGCATGGAAGAATGCATCAATGTACAGGTGAGGCGTGATGCAGTGCATAGTGCCATTAAGTATTTGCTGTCAGAGAAACAAATTCCACTTACTCATTGTAACATTGACTATAATGTGGTCAAGCATATAGCTTCTTTGTCAACACCCAAGGTAAAGCTATGGGCAAACAGGTGGATTAAAAAGGATGAAGATGGGTCAGAAATAGTAACCTCCTACATGAGAAAAGAAATCCCACAACAGGTGGTTGCATATGTGGAAAGATTAATCAGCGAGATAAGAATGCCGACAGATATGCACCAAAGCTTTCAATTCAATGTAGAGGTTATGGCAGAGTCTGGAAAGCTTGTGAACTTCAGGGGAGTTTTAGAAGATGACTTCATCAAGAATGAGTCATCATGGGATAAGCCACAACTATTCTTTATCAATGAATTTTCTAGCGATGATATCCATAAATTCATTGATAGAATAGTATATACCACCATTAGCAAAGTGGCAATTTGCAACATTGTCATTTTTGTTGATAAAAAAAACAAAGAAGCCATGCAAGTTACTCTAGAGCGAGCATATTCATCAGATTTGAAGATCTATAGTGGTGTTTATGCAGCAAAGAGAGGCAAGAGAGAATGTGGCATAGCGATTCAATCTCTTGAATCATTCTTTTTGTGTATGTGGAGTCCCAACCCTGATCACTCCTTACAAAAGAACATAAGAGGGAATTCAAATAAATCTGAGATTGATGCTAGAAGAGCAAGATATTCCCAGGTCCATACATTATCAAAAAAACAACTATGGAAGTCCTGCACAAAGTGGGAGTCTCTTGCTTACCATGATGGAAAATTTGCTACCGGCAGGTTGGGAGGTCACCTTGTGCAGGATGGGATATTTATTTGAGGATCTCCTCAAAAAAGGCAACTCCACAAATATTATTGAAAACAAGCATTTCATGGCATATTTTCAGCTTCAAGCAGATCTAACCACAGGCTATGAAAAAGAGATAGAGCACAAGGACACTGATGACATGGATGATTACCTTGAAGATCATAATGTCCCAGTTGATGATGATGGAAAGATGGACTTACATGACCCGTTCAGAGAGAGGTTGGTGGATGAAGACAAACATGATGATGCCTTCTTTGATAATTATGGCTCACAGGGTTATGTAAAAAGGCCACTACGACAATACTTAGCGGTATGAACTCTCTATTTCTGAACTAAATACAATTTTTTAAATAAGATTTAAATTTAAAGATAATGAATCTAATCTCTCATAGTTGTTTACATGCAATAGAGGGAGAAGAAATGGATGAAGTCAATATGGAGGCACTCCCTTCTACTTCAGCAATGCAACCACCTCTAAATTTGATTGAAGAATCCCATGAGCACAAGAGCTTTAAAGACACCATGGAAAAGTAGAATGAACGCAAACATAGAATACAAGCTATGACAGAGAACCATTCTGCAAATTTAGCTGCACTAGATAAAATGGAGAGCTCATTTGAAGTTAGGATCGTTTTGAAACGAGAACCTCAGTATTTGAGCTTTGGTAGAGAGGAGGTTTCAATCCTCTCCAATCCTTTAAAAGAGGTTAATGACAATGTTATCCTGGCAAGACTTATGTGTTTTCTAAAGTAACTGTAATAGATAAGAAATGAAACTATAGTTCTAGAAAGACTTTTTAGTTCTCCAATGTAAAGTTGTAATAGACAAGAGAGACAAAGAAGACATCTTCTAGGCTGAGCTAATGGAAGGTGTTTTTTAACACCATATGGCTTTGAATTATATGATCTACTTCTTGTACAAATGTGTCATGCTTTTTTTTAAATGTACTCTAGTTTTTTTTTCTAATTTGAATTTTTAAAATCTTACTTTTTGTCTCTTTTAACAACATGAAGTCCTCTTTTTTTAATGTACTCTAGTTTTAATAGCATGTCACATTATTTTTTCTAATTTGATTTTTTAAAATCTTACTTTTTGACTCAAAGCTTAAGGAAGAAACCTCAACAATTTCATATTTATCTTGCTCAATTTTTTTATATTTACATTGTTTTCAATTTCAAGTGTACAATTGCATGTTTGAGAAAGTACAATATGTTTTAACGTCCCAAAGGTAGCAAAAATAACTTTCTCTCCTCAATCTTTTCATGAAGAAAGAGGTAGAAACAATTCTGTCCTCAAACCTTTTCATTATTCTATTCTCGTTTAAGCATGAAAGAAATATCATGTCATCTTTGTACTTAAGTATTTTGGGTGCAGAACAGATCCTTGCCAGATCTATTAAATATTGCTCCCTAGTAATGGGTCTATACCCTATTGCTTGCTCCCATGCTTGAGATCAGGGCATCAACCTACTATTTTGGTAATTATTTGCAAATGGTATGAATGATGCTCAAATCCCAAAGGGCATAGCTCATAGTGACTAGAGTGTTTGGACCAAAAAACTGTCCTCATGGCTTTAAGGTCAAGTATAATCATACAACCTCTGGGGTTCACTCATAAATATGTAAGCATAGCACGTGGGTTCAAGAGAAGGTATTTCTTAAATCCCCTTTTTATGCTCTTTTCACATATAGAAGGGTATCATATAAAGTGGGAATTCACAAATTGAATAGGGAAGGGTGTGTTTTATTCATGATAAATTTATAAATAAGTCATTTTACACATATGACTTGGATGCATGTGATATATAGCACTTATACATAGTGACCCCCTAAGCATATCATCTGACTCCTTTTCTAGTCCAACGACAATATCTCTACCGCAAAAAGGTTTTGGGTTCTTGGCTTCCCATTAGCAAAAAGAATAGTAATTCTTTCCTTGATATCAACTAATCAATTGTCTTTATAATAATGATCAGTGGTCTTAATATATTAGTGGTCTTTATAATAATGATCAATGGTCTTAATATATGGCCAAAATCACCCTAGTCTTGATCTTCTTTTATAAAACATAAGCAATACTTTCTAAGTATCAAGGCACACCATTAAACCTCCTCCTTGTAATGATATGGTTCTAATTATTTGTCTTCATTGGTAGAAATTGTCACCAATGTTTCCAAGAAGGAGACCACAAGAGTTTATGATTCTAGATGTATACTAAGACAACTCATCATTGTTAAAGATAATTCGTCCATTGATATGAAGGAAAGATATCCTCCTTGGGAAAAGGGGGGGGGCATTATGTAAGAACCCAATATAGCACATGCTATCAAGGGGTATTAAGGAACCCCCTACCTATGGATTTTTATAACCCATATGCACCCCTTCTGTAAGGGAAGGGAATCTAAGCCAAAAGGTGATTGTTTGAGTCTCTTTCTTTCTCTCTCTCTCTCTCTCTCTCTCTCTCTCTCTCTCTCTCTCTCTTTTCTTCTTCTTTGAATTTTACCTCTGCGTATGACTTTTTCAAATTGCAAAAGGTGAGTGTTTGACTCTCTTTCTCTCTCTCTCTCTCTCTCTCTCTCTCTCTCTCTCTCTCTCTCTCTCTCTCTCTCTCCTCTTCTTCTTTTTTGACATGTTCCTTTGCATATGACTTTTACATATGACTGAGCTATAACTCTATTTGTAAATAGAAGAAAACATGTCTCCGAAAAAAAAACCTAAGGTCACCAAGAAAGATCAACAAATCCAAGAAAGAGCCTTAGATCCTCTCCCCGATAAAGAGAATTGTAACAAAGAAAAAGGGCAAGGGCAAGGCACTTCAAACCCTTTCAATTCCAATTGAGGTGATGCCTGGGTGGAAGTTTTGCCTTAAAGCTAGGCCAAAAGTCTACATGTCTACCAAGACATGGAGGAGTGGATGTAAGGCACCTGGGGCACCGAGACAAGGCAAGCCAATGAGAATTGTTTGTTGATTAGTGCATGCTTTATCACTGCACACCATCACTGTCATGTTCTCCCTTACCATGTCCACTACCGAAAAAGCTCTACATCATCCAAATACTAGTCAAAGAGCAATACCTAGCACAACCAAAAGAGGAAGAAGTTTGTTATATAGCACTTCAAAATGTGCTGCATCTTCATAGTCATGTGGAAAACAAGAAGGACCTATTAGGAATGCCTTACTTTGCAACAAAGTAAAATGGGCATGCTACCTTGGACTGCGATGCTACCCTATCTGACTAAACCCAATTTCTTTTCAACTTTAGGCCTTTAGACAATAGCCATTGGTAGTGGATCATAAAGCAATGCTGCATGAATAGTGTGTCATGTTGTTTGTCAACTGAAATGTAAAAGATAGATTGCTTTATAAGCAATGCTACATGAATAGTGTGTCATGCTCTTTGTCGTCTGAAATGTAAAAGATGGATTGCTTTGTAATCACTCCCATCTCCCAATAATAGCAAAATTGAACCGTGATGGTATATTAGTCATTATGCCAATGCATTGATTTGGATTTCATTCTACGCTTTAAAAGTACAGTTCTTTGCAAAATCAACTACAAATACCACTACATCCTCTGGGAAAAACTTGATACACTCTTTAAATTGAGAGTTCTTCCTGTAGCTATAGAAGTTGTGCATGATAAAGACTTTTAAGTGGTGCTCGAATTGTTGGCTGATGGTGGAAGAAGTTGTTTCCTTGTATACAAGTTTAATTCTTTTCTTTTGATTCTCAATGTCCTATTCATATGCCTTACACCTTAACAATGCACCATTTGCATCATTTAGCTCACATGGGCAAAAGAAGGGTTTTGGGTATTGTTCACATGTGTGACATAAGCAGTCAAGTTTATGCCATTCCAACATTCTCTTTCACCACTTTAGTCATTATGAGCTATGCCCTTTGCATATACTTGGGATTGGATCATTGCAAACCATAATCATGGCACTAGGGGGAAGCACCAAGCCCAAAATCATACAAAACAAGGAATAGGACACTATACCAGTTGCTTGGAAGTTGCAAAGGAAGAGCTCAAGAGAGACCCTGAGAGGTGAAACCAGTGTATTTGGTATATTTACTATGTACTATCTTGCCAATTAATGCATTTCATTTGATTATGTTCTTTATCATATCTATTGGTGCACTTGTCTTTTCTTATGGAAACCTCTTCTTGTTGCATACTCATGTCATTGGGATGCAACCACATTCATAGACAAGTCTTTGGCCACCCTTAATATCGCAATATAACTAGATTCTTTTAAGTTATATAATGCTCATGTGCTTAATAAACTTCTCCATTCATGTTGCATGTAACCTAATCCAAGAGGTAACTTTGGAGAGGATGGATTTGGAGGGAAAAATGTATTTAGCACAAAACATTGATCTAGTGTTTGTATCTATGTTGAATACAAGTTTTTTTTAAGAATTCAGGAATTCTTTGGTACTTATGCTAAATTAAGATATTTTCATCCTTCCATTTATCCTTCCCTCAAATGCTTGATGAATCACTTGTTGGCTTTAAAAAAATTTTAGTATGTGTTGGCCCATGGGATTTTGAGAATGTGATGCAAAAATGAAGAATGAAAGATGCATCTAGGCTTATTATAATGAGGTTATATGGTTGTAATCTAAGAAATTTCTGTGGATATGTTGAACATTGGGAAAGAGCATGGGACTTACTTCAAAGAATAGGAGCGACATGGCTTTATCATTTAATTTTGAAATGGCCCCAATTTGGCTAATTTATGCAATTTTTAGTCAACTACACAAGATATTGATGTGTACATCTATGGGTGTAAGCCTCACCTGTGAAAATTCGAAAGGATCATGATGAGCACCTAGATGAAGAGGAAATTTAAATTAGGGTAGGAATTCTAGCAAGATGAAAATGAACATAGCGATGGAGCATTCTTGTGGGAAAGCTCCCACCGTTTCACGAAAAGCATGAAGAGGCATATGGTTCTCGGTAGATGCACTATGATATTTTAAGATATGTAAAATTGTGCATGGGCTCTAAGATTTCATGGGATTTGATTCCATAGCGCATATTACAAAGAAATGAGCCGAGGAACATGGGGCATGTGCAATTCTTGTCAATAATGAAGAATGGTTTCCATTCATTTGTCCATGGTACAGTGAGAGAAGCTACTTTGATTTAATTGGGTAGAATATAAGTCTATTGTTTTTGTTTTGTAAGCAATCAATGAATAGACTACTTTGATTTAATTGGGTAGAATATAAGTCTATTGTTTTTGTTTTGTAAGCAATCAATGAATAGACTTGATGGATTTATTATAGCTAACAATAAACAAAGGTTGAAGGGTATTTCTTATATGTTTTTAAGGTACCAATAGTCAAACAACCTCAAATGACGTGCATCTTTTATGTGAATGACTTGTAATGTGCTAGTGTTGTGACATTGGACAACCCCAAAGGCTGCATACTCTAGTTAAACAACAAGCTTGAATTGAGCATTGCAAATGCATGGCCATGTGTGCTATGGTAAGATGCTCTGTGTGCAAGTTAGTGTCGATCTTGAGTTGTACCCACGTGCTATGCAAGTAACATTGAGTATGCTACTCTCAAGGTTTTGTGTAGTGCCCCCACCATAACGACAAGGATGATTGTCATAGAGGAAGAAAGAACATGTCGTTTTAGAGCAAGTTTTAAATATTGGGAGAAGGATTAGTTTTAATGGGTTGTTTGGTCGAAGCTTTTCGTCAAATGCACAATGGTTTTCACATGTGGTCTATTTTGACTAAGAAGGCCATTTTAAAAGATTTCAAGTTCTATTTATGATTCAAATATTCTAGAGATTCAATGGCATTGAGACATTTAAAATTATAGACATCCTCCAACTTAGATTAAGTTTAAAGGTATGATATGTACAGAAAATATCATTCTTTTATGCACATATCATACCCAAGTTGGAGGATATCTACTTGTAGAAGGATCCACAGAATTTGCATTTCAACTCTAAATTAATAGCAAAATCCCCTTTTGGACCATGTGACTTACGTTTTTCACCCTGTGGATGTGGAATGCATCTTTGAGAGGATTGCGTGGTTCACATGAATGCTCTTCCCAAACATTTTCTAAGACTCTCATCATTTAAATCCGACGTCAGGGTACTATCCACTTGTGGATTCTCAATCTCAATTGTGTCTCTAATGGAAAGCCACAAATCTTATAAGGACCGAGGGTCTCATGTGATACCTTTTGAAATGCAAGGCAAAGTCTCATAGAGTCTCTCACTACTAACATCTAATTGAGGAGAGTATTTGGAGTGTCTCGAGGTTCCAAATTCAATCATGGACTTGAGTTAAACCAACACCACAAGGAAATTACGATTAAAAGATGGAGGAGAGGGTTTGACAAGAGTTGGAGCGTGGGGCCACAAGACAGCTATTGCAATCACGGGGTTTACCCCAGGCTACGTTGCACTTTTACCGTCCCAAGACAAATTGCCCTTGTTGCTTAAATGGCCCCTCACAAGAGACGCAAGGTTTCCGACTCGTTTCCGACCACTTCAGTTATGGAACCGCTCACGGCTTCTTAATATCACCCTGCAGTGCACATCATACATGTCTCAATTCAATGAGCATACCCTTTTAAGTTGAAAGGTGAAAATCATCTTGCTTGATGCATTGATTGAGTTCGTGCATTGGCACGCGTCATTCCAAATCGCATGACACAAAGTATCAACAGTGGGTCAGCTTCAATTGCTTCAATGATATATTGATCTAGATGTAAAGCATTTGGATTTTGCATTAGTCAAGTTAAAAAATTGCAAGATGCTCGCTCGCTAATATCTGTGGGCAGCTTCAATTGCTTCAATTATATATCGATCTAGAACTAGAGCATTTGGATTTTGCACCAGTCAAGCAAAAGAATTGCAAGATGCATCGCTCGCTAAAATCTTATTGACGGGTTCATTCACCAGGGAGTTGCTCCATTCTAATCACCCCTCACGGCGAATTCGCGTTGACGATCCTTATTAGTATTAAAAGGATGTGACACATAAAAGGGTGAAAGCCATCCCCGGAAGACTACTTTACAACTCATTTGACGTGAACTGCTTACTTTTAAGACGATGAGATAAGCAGAAACCAAATCACATGCCTTGTTATAACACTCTCGAGCTTCTGGTCAAGCATGAGACAAGGCCAATAAAGAAGACTCTGAGCAGCATCAGAAACTGTCTTTACTTTTACCCACACAACCTCCTGTGCAAAGATCATTACCAAAGAGAATCTCGAGTACTTTACGGCCGCTCTCACCTGATGAGCATTCACTTAAAAGAGAACCACATGCACGATTTCCTTTCACTGGTGCTTTTTGGGTGGCACAAGAGCATGCGTGTTCTGGACGCTGTAGGGGCCGCTCATGATTTTTTCCTGCGATGTCGGTTAAAACTTTCTTCTTTGCTAATGGGTTGCTGTTGAATCCTTTCGCTCGTGGAGTTTCGAGAAGAAACATTTCAGGTCACGACCCACCAGCCTAACGCTATATAATATCCTGTTCTAACGCTATATACCGAGTATTACCGACCGTTTTAGAGACTCGTTGACGTTAAGAGTTTCTGAATTGAGCACGTAAATAGATCATAAATCGTATGTTGTACGGTGCACGAGTTTGATACACAGAACGTGAACGTATGTTGTACGTAAACGGGTGTGTGCTGGACCTTAAGCGAATCGGCTAGCTTTGCCTGCAGATTATGTCAAAGAGCACACAATCGAATTGGATTACGAACTTAATTTCTTTCTGGATGTTACCACATGTACTACTCAAAGAAGAACACGTATAAACAACGAAACCACCTACACCAATAGTCCAAGATACAGATTATGCAAAGCTGCTTTTGAGTATGGAGCACTGTTTTCATTCAAACCACATATGGATTATCACCTGCACGAGCTTCGCGACAGTTTCCGTAGGTTGCGTGGCGCCATTCTAGCTCACGCGTGCGTCCGGCAATCCGAGTCTCCGACCTTTTACGTTTTAAAATTAACATCTCCCAGCTTTAATGACCGTTTTCTGCTCATATTAAATAAGTGATCGCCCCTCGGCCAACGCACCCAGATTCCCAATCGTCCTTCCTGAGCTTATTAAATGTGAAAATAACGGTAATGCTACAGCCATTTCTCGCTTCTTTTTCTCTAAATATAAAACTAAACCTATTGCTGACTGTAGCGGGTAGCTTACTGGGAAACCTTCAACGCAATTATGTGCAATACGCCTTATAGGTCAAAAGCAATTATCCAATGAATCATGAGCACCTTCCAAGCTCCAACGAGATATTCTTGTTCACTCCAATTAAGCT
This sequence comes from Dipteris shenzhenensis, assembly GCF_047967505.1. Classification (NCBI taxonomy): domain Eukaryota; kingdom Viridiplantae; phylum Streptophyta; class Polypodiopsida; order Gleicheniales; family Dipteridaceae; genus Dipteris; species Dipteris shenzhenensis. The sequence goes on from NC_141615.1 coordinate 37,489,766, forward strand.
TTCACATGTGGTTACACTTAGCATAACTCTCGCATTGGAATCCTCACTACATGTAGGACTTGTTGCAATTACCTCAATTTCCATAGGATTCTCACCTTCTTAGTACAATGACAAAGCTTAAATTGGGTGTCACCCTAAGAAACCAACGGACGCACACTAAGGACTCAATATGGAGTTGGGATTGTTTACAAAAACACCATCCGAAAAGAGATGGTTGCATCTTAATTTCTTGACTTATAACTTGAGATGCCCAAATATCTTAGTGTGCTAATATTGTTTCATTCTTTACTGAACCTGCAAGCTGTACCAAGCTACTCAATGACTACCAAAGAAAGAGTTGCCTTTACCTAGGTACCTACAAGGTATTGCTGATTTGTAAAGTATAGAAGGCAGTGCTTTGCAAGCATGATTTGTTATGTTGTGCAAACAAAAACTTTTAACATTAAGTCTAGTAATATTGGCCCACTTCCTTAAGTTATGTGTCCTGCTCATTTGTCCTTGATCGTCACCTTTTGACAATGCGACCTTCTAAAAAGGAGAGACATTTCCATCATCATGAAGTCCACTCATAGAGTAAATTATAAAGGTTAGATTGATAAAAAAGCATGCATTCATCTTTCTCATACTAGAGGATTGTGCATTAAGGACACTTTACCTAAAGAATGTTCTCATGCATTTGAATATAAGTATCAACGACCCTTTTCCAATGAATGTATAAGTGTATTACCAACAACCTAGAAAATAAAGAAGCTTTTAACTACATCATAACATTTCTTCCAAGAAAAATGAGCATACATTTGGATCACTTTATGTCATGGTTCTTCCTTATGGTCGATCATGCCTTTTCGTTAACCTTTTATGCTTCTTAGGTATCATCGATGTGATATTTGTATTTTAATCTCTCTCTCTCTCTCTCTCTCTCTCTCTCTCTCTCTCTCTCTCTCTCTCTCTCTCTCTCTCTCTCTCCTCTCCCTCTCCCTCTCTCTCTCTCTCTCTCTCTCTCTCTCTCTCTCTCTCTCTCTCTCTCTCTCTCTCTTTAAATCTTATATTACGAAAACTATGTTGTATTTATGATATTCTTATATTTAATTTATTTATTTTCTTCTTTTCTTCGATCTTCATATCTACAAAATTAAATAATGTGTACTATCCCTTTAAAAAGCCTATAGGTGCATTGCATGATAGTGCACAATAATTACACCATCACATTATGATAATCTGGACTATAGATTAGCCATAACGATGCCTTTGCTTTGCAATGAGATCCTAGATATTATTTCAAGTTGAGATTTGATGGTAATAAGGGTGGCATTTTTTATAGAATGGTTGCTTCTCTGTAGCACTTAACTGTTACTTTAAGGAAGTAAGATATATAGTTTGATCCATACCCACTCAAAGCTCAACATATAGATATAAGAGATTTAGGGTTTGTCAATTTAAGAGCAAAGCTAAAATGGACGATGATAGCTAGATTTTCCCAATTCATTATTATCCCACACTTTTAACATGCACACTTCTTCATTGGACCCCATATTTGATCCTTCTACTCACCTTCCATCTCTACCCTTGTCTCACAATTCCAACCCAAACATGAGTATGTATACTTACATACTACTTGTATCTAAGCCTAGATTGCCACATGTCTGTGTGTGTGTGTGTGTGTGTGTGTGTGTGTGTGTGTGTGTGTGTTTTTGGCAAATGTCCTGCTCCACTGACTCAATATTCTTTGCTCCTATTTTGACTTAGATATTGGGCTCTTTGGACTTTGTGGACTGAACATAACATGGCACATCTGCACAGACAATTTACTCAGCCATATCAGTTCTTTAGAGCCTCCTTGAGGCAATCTATTTATGATGCGTGTCAGGAGGGTGATCTTCATAGCTCTTGCATGGAGACTGTTTTATTGTGTTTTTGATGTGCATGAGATTCTACTCTTTCAAGAATCTCTTTGTAAGATATTGAAACTGTAATAATATGATTGTGGAATAATCCCCCAAAAAAAATGTGTGTGCATGCATGCGTGCGTGCGTGCATGTGTGCGTGTGTGCGTGCGTGCATGCGTGCATGCATGCATGTGTGTGTGTGTGTGTGTGTGTGTGTGTGTGTGTGTGTGTGTGTGTGTGTGTGTGTGTGTGTGATCCATACCCACTCAAAGCTCAACATATAGATATAAGAGATTTAGGGTTTGTCAATTTAAGAGCAAAGCTAAAATGGATGATGATAACTAGCCTTCCCAATTCATTATTATCCCACACTTTTAACATGCACACTTCTTCATTGGACTCCATATTTAATCCTTCTACTCAAAGCTCAACATATAGATATAAGAGATTTAGGGTTTGTCAATTTAAGAGCAAAGCTAAAATGGACGATGACAACTAGACTTCCCAATTCATTATTATCCCACACTTTTAACATACACACTTCTTCATTGGACTCCATATTTGATCCTTCTACTCACCTTCCATCTCTACCTTTGTCTCACAATTCCAACCCAAACATGGGTATGTATACTTACATACTACTTGTATGCTCCTTGTATGTAAGCCTAGATTGCCACATGTGCATGCGTGCGTGCATGTGTGTGTGTGTGTACATGCGTGCTTGATATAGCCCGTTCCCAAATGTTTGAAATGTGGAATCCTCAATACAATAAAATAAATAAAGGGATGATTTACTATCTATCATGATTTTGTGTCTTCATTAACTTATAAGATAATGTGAGATGACCTCTCTCTCTCTCTCTCTCTCTCTCTCTCTCTCTCTCTCTCTCTCTCTCTCTCTCTCTCTCCCCCTCCCCCTTCCCCTCCCCCTCCCCCTCCCTCTCCCCCTCTCCCCCCTCCCTCTCCCTCTCCCCCCTCCCCCCCCCTCTCTCTCTCTCTCTCTCTCTCTCTCTCTCCCTCTCCCTCTCCCTCTCGCCCTCTCCTTGCCCCCCCCCCCTCTCTCTCTCTCTCTCTCTCTCTCTCTCTCTCTCTCTCTCTCTCTCTCCAAAAAATCCCAAAGAGTCTATCAATATACCCTACATTTAAGGGCTTGATACATTGTCCCCTCCTATATTGCCACATTTACATACATTGATTATAGAAGTGTAACTTTTTTTTACCAAGGTAGCATATTGCCATGTATAAGCTACCATGATCATAGAGTGTATACGTTGGAAGAAATCCAAATAGAAGATGCAATTGGCTTTTAGTTTATGAGATAAGAAAGGCACTTTGAAACTTAATGTGTTGCATAAGGCATGGAATTATGCTAATAGAATGTTGTCTTTATTTGTGTGCTTATGCATGTACATGTGTAGAATGAAACTTTGTATATGTCATTGGCAAATACAATAGATTGATTAAGAAGAGACCTTTGTGAATGGATTGATGTACTTCTACAAAGAAACGACATCCTTGACATGTATATAGAAAATGCACCAATAAAAGAAATTAGATATTGTAGGCATTTGATTTTATGAACATAAACTAAATTACTTTATGGATGCAATTAATAGCATTGTGTACATTTTACATAGATTTTATGATGCGTTTCATTCATCGCATCATTATGATGTGATTTTTTATTATATGAGACAGTACATGCTGTCAAAGTTATATCGCATTCTTCATAGGCAACAACCCAACAATATTATTTTATTATTCAATTTGTTTCCATGGTTGCTACTCTAACAGAAGTTTCTCCAATATCTCATAGAATGGTTTTGTAAACCTTGATAGAAGTTAAGCTATTTCCTTGCTATTTGTTGATCGTATTGTGCAACAATTCTAATTAAGCTTGCATTTCATGTCATGAACTAGTACTGGTGGCTCCTAGAGTGGCAAGAAGGAATGCTAGAGGGATGGCTCACACACTTATTAAACAAGAAAGTTCAAGTATGTAAATATAATGATTGTACTCTTAATGTTGATTTGTAGGTTGGACATACATTGGTTCAGAGAAATAGGGAACTAGTAATGCTAGCCACCATAAAGCATTTCCCCTCATTTTCAACTCTTATTTTGTCACATATGGTCTTTAAAGTAGGTTTTCTACTATCTCTTATGAGAATATGGCATTCATTTACCTAATTACTTCTTGCAACTATATTGATTGTGTGTTAAGTTTTGTCAAGCATATAGGATCTTCTACTAGAGGGAGGCCTCAGGGGGCCTTATTTACTCTAGTTATTAAAGAGCTATCATAATATGAGAGTTTCCATTTTTGTCAAGCACAATGGGTCTTCTACTAGAGGCCTTATTAAATACTTTAACTACTAGAACATGAGTCTGGTGCTATTGCTTGCTTTCCTTAAACTATTAGTGACTTCATCTTACCATTGAACTAACCAACATGGAAATACCTATTAGACTGGATGATACCATGATCTGCTCTCGTGAGGATGAAGTGAGTATGCATCATCTCATGCAAACCATCCACTTGCCTCGGGATTGAGAATTAGCTAGCAGAAGACCTTCGTCGTAAGATCTGATTATGGGCACCCTACGGATTGGCTTCTCCACATGGATGTTCACATAGTCCCCCGTGGGGAGGTGGTGCGGTACCTAGGAGCCCCTCTCAGTTTGGGCATCACTATGAGGCAAAGGTTCCAATGGTTCAAGGATAAGTTCAAGGAGAATCTCAGGAAATGGGGGGAATCCCTTTAGGTTAGAACGCTAGGCTGCTAGTTCTCTGGCATAACCTCTCGGCCGCGACCACGTACATGTATGATCAATTTAGAATTTCAAGAAGTGTTAGTTGTAGGAAATCGAAGCAATGATGTGTGCCTTTCTCTGGGCAAAAGAGGAGGGATGGAGAAAAATGCACTATATCCCATGGGATGTACTGAAAGCTCACAAATCTCAAGGTGGAGTGGGCTTGCCTGACATCCGCCTCAAAAATGTCTCTCTCATTGGATGCCTAAGCTTTTCTATCAGATTCAACAATGGGTGGCAATCACGAAATATTTCATAGAAAAAGTCTCGAGGAGGGGTGCCGAGAACATGGCGCAATTTGTTGTGGTATGATAGGCTCGTCTCAAACTTCCTCGTCCGAATCGGAGGTTCGGATTTAATTGCGGGCCTGGTGTCTAACTTGGAAGGAAGGGGCCGGACTGCTTAGGTGGAAAGGTAGGGCTAGCCTGAGGGGCGATGCCAGTCGTTGAAGAATCTATTTGGTGAAGCTTGGCTTTCAAAAAGCAAGGTGAGGTGCTCACGTTGCACGACATCCAACGCACTACAAGTATGTTCAAGAAAGGGGTGAAATCTTGGAAAGACATATGGAATGCAAGTGCTACCGATTGGAAGCATATGGATTCAATTAGTGATGAATTCAAGCTCAATATCGGGGAGGTGGACTTGATCCGAGCTGTGATTGACAAGATCCCAGTGGATTGGCCGTCCAATTGCCTCCTTACGCTGGACAGGACAGCGAACCAGGCGGCTGCTAGCAAGTTCCACGACAATGGTGGATCTCGATAGGAAGTGGTCTTTGTGCAGAAGCACTGAATGCTGGAAGAAGAGGTTCCAGGAAGTCTGGAAAAAATGATTTGTGCGCAAAGCTAGTTTTTTTTTATGTAAAGTGTTACATCATTGGATCCCCGTCAGAGAGAGGTTAGCTTATTGCGGTCAACCCGCAGTGCCCCTTATGTGGTCATTCAATCGAAGGTGTCCGTCATCTGCTGTGGAGCTACAAGATCACCAAGGAGTTGTGGTTGAGGAGAGTGGAGAGTGCAATCAGGAACGCCGGGCTAATGCACAAGTTCTATCTCGGGTCAAGGTGGAGGATGGCGCTTACCAGGGAGTCTACGGGTCTGCCATCCATGCTAGCAGCTTGTTAGTCATACATCAGGACGGGGGCATTACTCACGGTATGGGAAATTTGGAACAAGGTGGCCTTTCAGAAAGGGGTTCCGTACGGGGCAAGAGAGTCAACTGCCAGTAGGCTAACCAAGGTGAACATTAGGGATCTAGGTTCGATGAAGTCGTGGGAGCTAACTTGTTAGAGGTTAGCACCCACGTTCTAGTAGGATAGAAAGAGAGCTTTTAGTATAGGCCAAGGGCTTCTACCCACAATAGGCCAAATTTTGTAAAGGTCTGTTAGAGTTGACCACTCCTCGAAATATAATCGGTAATTTTTGTTTAGGAATATAATCGATAATTTTTGTTTAAAAAAATATGAAAAAAAAACATGAAAGAGCCCAATTGAATCGACTTGCATGAACTCACAAAATGTTAATAAAAATTTTTGAGGTTGGCAACTTGTACGGGACGCTAGTCATACCACTCTCGTGTGACAAAGTCAGAAGGAATTTGGGTGAAGCTTATGAAGTGAGGGGAACAATGTTCCTAGAAAACCTATAAGCTAACCTATAACATTTTCATTTTCATTTGTTGTAAAACATATTTTCTCAATTTTGTAAAATCTCTAGAATTTTAAGCAATTTAGATATTTAAAATCTACAAATTCTCAAGAAAAGAGCTTCAAAATGTTTATTATATTTTCAAGTTTTTGTGCTTTGTTCTGAAAATGTTGTGTGTGAAGAGTGGAAGGGAAGGATCGTGCAAAGGTCAAAATGGGATCATGCATGTCATAAAACGTGTGGCAGGGTTGTTAAGGCTAAGGCAAATTTAAGCAAGTGGAGGGAATGTGTCTGGATGTCCCGATGAGAGAAAGGGAGGTTTTAAATTAAAGGGAGGAATGAGAAAAGGGGGCTGACGTGGCGAGCGCTAGCAAGCTGGAAGGTGGGGGAGAAGTGGACGTGGCGAGCGCTAATAGGGAGAAGGCGGGGAAAGGTTTGCGCCTAAGGAAGGCCGTGTATAAAGTTAAAACCCTATGGAAGAGACAGGGGCGTGGGGTGCCACGGAGGCAAACGCCCTTGTCATCCCTGTATTAGCGAGCGTGAAAGGAAGCTAAATTGAGGGTTGGAGGAGCAGCAGCTGCTGCAAAGAAGGACGCTGTCTCCTGTCTTCGCTACACTGCCCAACTCCCCAAGCTCTGGTCTCGCCTCTGCTCCCTCCTTTTGCCTCACCCTCATTGCCTCCCTTGCCTCCACCTCCCCTCGCCATCTCCCCTCCCTCGCTCTCTTCCCAACATCTCTCTCCCTCCCTCTAATCATTGCCATCGCCCCTCCTCCTCCTCCTCCTCCTCCTCCTCCTTCGATCTGTATGTAGATTCTCCCTCGTCCCTCCTCAGAAAATCCCCCCTCCACTGATTTTTTTGGTTTCCTGCCACCCGCCATGCTCACCCTAGATTCCTTCCACTCCTTTTGGCATCCCGGCAGCTCCCTTCCGCGTTGTAGTAGTCGCTCCCCGCTGTCTTGCAGCTCCGGTACCGGATCTAAAGCCCAGGGGGGGTCGTGTCCTTCCGGGTAGCTTCGTGAAGTGACAGACAGCGGGAAAATGGAAGGCAAACCGTCCAGCTGTAACAGTGCGTCCTGTGCGTGAAACGTCAACAGTAATCCAGCTCCCGCTCCAGATTAGATCGGCTGCACACGGGTAAGATCATCGTAAGCACAACAGCACGCAGCTCAACTGTGAGCATCTCAAGCGCGCTTTACAAGACGTAGGCACAACATGAGAAACTAGAATGAGCAGCTCAAGCACTCTGCAATAGTAAGTACTAAGTAGCTGCTTAGAAAGACCGAGAGACTGGTAGCGAGTTCTTTTGATTCTGTAGCTGATATGGAGCTGGAGGATGAAGAGGCACCTCAACCTGAGATGCCACTGCCCCTGGGGGTGAGTGGCTTTGCTCCGATACATGAGTCAGCCAAGCTGAGGTTACTAGCAGGAGGAGTAGGCGGCGGCGGCGCAGGAGGGAACGGCAATGGTCTGAGCGGGGCGATCAACGGGCCAGGGGGAGATAGCGAGCTGCGGGTGGCCATGGAGGTGAGAGCGTCGAAGAAGCCCGTGAAGTACAGGGAATGCCTGAAGAATCATGTAGCGAGTCTAGGCGGGCATGCGACGGATGGATGTGGAGAATTCATGCCTAGCGGAGAGGAAGGCACGCTGGAAGCTTTGAAATGCGCTGCTTGCGATTGCCACAGGAACTTCCACAGGCGAGAGACGGAGGGTGAGGCTTCGTGTGCAGACTGCCAGCAGCAGCTGGCTCGCAGCAGGGATAGCAAGAAGAGACTCGGCCCACTGCTGCCCACTCCGCATGCCCCTCCTCTAGCTCTTCCACCCGCCAACATCTCGCCTCGGCCACCCTCGCAGATGATAATGGCCTTCAGGTCGGAGTTGTCTGATCATCAGGAGCATGAAGGAGCCCTTGTGACACCGCCCATGTCGGCTTCCGGTTTGAGGAAGCGATTCCGGACCAAGTTCAGTGCTGAGCAGAAGGAGAAGATGCATGAGTTTGCGGAGAAGCTGGGGTGGAGAATTCAGAAGCACGACGAGCAAGCTGTGCAGGAGTTCTGCGCGGAGCTTGGCGTGAAGAGGCACGTTCTCAAGGTGTGGATGCACAACAATAAGCACTCACTAGGCAAGAAGACGCTGTGAAATTGTTCTTCTTCGATTGCCATATCGATGCTCCTCTGCAGGAGAATTGCGAACTATCTCGGGTGCTACGCTTGCCACTTTGAACATCTTCGTCTGAGACAATGCTTTCAAAGCGTCTTCTCCACCTGCTGCACGCTGTTTCCCTGGGTACGCACCAGTGATTTCACTCCAATGTCTTCCTTTGAGACAGTTCCGTTCGACGACGAAGCTGCATTCATATGTAAGATATAGTATTGTTGCTCCCTGATTTCGGATCATCCTGGTACAACCTTCTATACGTGATCTCAGCTTCTCAGAGGTCCAACCTGCCATACGTGATTTCATCTCCTGAGAGCTATGACGCTCCCCCACAATGATAAGGCCTGCAATGCTCGCTTCATCAGGCTATCTGAGGTTGTACTTCTCCCCTCTTCACATGATGTAGTGCAAAATTAGCCATTTTGTCGTCTTCGTTGTTGCATTGTGCTGCCTTAGATTCTGTGTTGATCGTACCTTTGAGGTCAGTTGCCGGACATTCAAGACCTAGTACTGTCAGGGTTTCGAGCTGTTGTGTTTTCGCCTTTAGTTGAGTTGAATTTCTTGATCTCTAGCTGATTTTGCTAGAAATGCTTTTAGCCTGGGTAATTGCTTCTCCAAGTGTGATTCTTTTGCCAAATTTGCCTATTTCAACCGTACGTAAAGGGTGAGAGTCCTACAGTTATTATCACACTGAAAGACTACCTAGTACTAGTATTCTATATTTCGTTCACGGCATGTAAGAGGCTTTAATATAGGTTTCAAAAATATGTGAGCAATTGCTTACATCAAATTTTCATTAGCAGCTAAGCGGCTCGAAGTGTTTGCGAGAGCTGACCTCCAATATTTGAAAATATGCATGATCGATGAAGGTGACTAGTATTTTGAAGGCAATTGTGTAGCTGGTTGCTATCAAGGAGACGTAGTCATTCTCTTGCTGTTGGTCCAATCTAGTGAATATGCATTGCTGCGACGTTGTTGGCCCTTTTCAAAATGTGATCAACGAAAGTTAAATGAGTTTTAGCACTATTCCAAGTTTAGGGTGCTGCTCATCAACGAGCTTCTGCTGGGTAAGCACTCATTCGAGGACGCAAGATGAAGTGGCTGATACTGGTGTATGAGCAAGCACGGCGTTTTAAAGAACTGATCTGAAAAAAAGCTGAGGACAAAAGAAGTGCTCAGGTGGATCAACGAAATTGTACGTGACAGAGATGAAGATTGGATGAGCGCAGTCAGCAAGAAGCCAGTCTAAAACGATGTGGCAGCCGAACTGATAATCCAAATTGTCAAGGAGATGGGATTGATGAAAAGGCTTCCAACATCAGTCGCAAATGGCGAGCAAGAAACTAAAGAGCACTCACTTACTATAGTCTCAGTCTGTTGAATTGGGTGATATGGGTTTAAGAGGCTTCGACAATGAAGGTGCATGTGTTTTGGATGTTTTTAGAGCTGTCACAACATAACGTTTTGTAGAATCATAACATAACCCTATGAGCGAAGCAACATAACACTATAGGAAGCCTAACGTTTTGTAGAATCATAACATAGTTCTACCAATGAGAACCCTATAAGCCAAGCAACATAACGCCACTTGATGCCTACAATATCCATGGAGCGACCTATTGCACATTTAGCAGCATTTGCAAGCAGATTGTAAGATAATCAAGGAGGTTTACAAGTAGTATGAGTGGGTTGGGTGATTGGATTTTATTTCCTACTTTGAAGAGAAGCTTGGGCTACACATTTGAACCCTTGCCTCCTTCAAGGGCAATGATGGGCTCCAAGGGCACACACTTTCCCTCTTGGCCATGCTCCAAGATGAGCATATTGTTTAGCTCTATCACTTTAGAAGTGTACAAAAGCAAGAAGGCAAGGAGAACAAAGCTACATATTTGGAACCTGCCAAGCTATATGAGGCAACGCAAGGGACACTTGGACCTATTTTGAATGTCTTTCATGCATTCTTTACAACATAACAAAATTCATTTTTAGCCAATCTCCCTTGGCATGATCTAAGACCATAAGTTGTTCTGATGACTTAATCTAAGGAAGGTATAGGGATGAAGGGGGGAAATTAAAAGACTCCATCATCAAATGAAGCAAGTTGAGTACCCTTTTTCAATGTTATTTGTGCTATAAAACTTTTTTAAATGCCATAGATATTGTTGATATAAGCTTTAATAAGGTCCCCATTGTGTTGTCCTACTCATGCTACCATTGGTAAAAATATCAACAAGGAAACCTTGTATGTACTCTACAATGTAGTGTTGAAAAGCATCGCTTGGTATTTGATAAACTTGAAAGCACTCACTTTTTAGGATTCAGATTCGTAAAAGCTTACATGTAGGGGTTAAAGGCTAGTGTACCTTAACCCCGGTTATGTACAATACTCAAACACACATATATATATGGATGACATAGAAGATTAGGGTGTATTGCACCCACCAAAAAAAACTTGTGTGGCTCTCTCTTCTGGCTCTCCCTCTCTCTCACCTTCTTTCGTTCCACTTCCATTGTTGAGATCTCTCAATTGGTATCAGAGTGCAGGTGTTTTAGCTAAGCCGAGGTGTGAGCCTGGAGCCTTAAGTCTACTATTGCAGCTCTGTGTAAGAAAGGAGAAGCTCCGTTGGGTGACTTTACCTGCATCCTATTGTGTAGAAACCTTTGGAAAGTTCTTTGAGTGGTTTTGGAGAAAAAAAGATGTTTTTTGATGATTCACATGTTCCTTTTGACTACTGAGACTCTGGAATGACCTGTAGAGGCAACCATTGCCTACTTTTGGTGTCCATTTCACTGTGGGAGTTCAAAAATACCTTCATTCTTGAATTTGGCATCATTTTGTTGGATTTCTGACTCACTATCTCAGCTTCAAGATGATGGTGGTTTTCAGACCACGTTTGGCTTTCAGAAATTCAAAAGGGCTCTATGGTTTTGGCAAGGGGTGCCAAGTGTGGGACATTGTATCCCTTACATGTATCCTCCATGTATCAGGGGTGTCTAATCATGTTGTTGCAATAACTAAGCAGCCAAGTACTTCTTTATGGCATTGTCGGTTCGGGCACATGACCCAAAATGGAATGAAAGAGTTATACTGTTTGGGTTATGTACCGCATTGGAGTTTTTCTAACTTTGAATTTTGTGAGCATTGTCTCTATGGGAAGCAGACTAAATCAACCCATAAAAGAAGGGGGAAGAAAGAGCTTGAAAGGCTTGATTTGGTACATTGAGACGTATGTGGTCCCATGCCTACACGGTCATTAGGCAGGGCTGAATACTATGTGGCATTCATTGATGATGCAACTAGGAAAGTATGGGCTTATTCTATAGCTCAAAAGAGCGATGTGTTCCAGGTATTTCAAAAATGGATGACTTTGGTTGAAAATCAGTCAGGTAGAACGCTTAAATGCCTACAGGCTGACAATGGTGGAAAGTATAGCTCTCATGACTTTCAGTGTTTCTGTTATACACGTGGGATCAAGAGGGAGCTCACATATGCATCCCCTCGTACTCCAAAGCAAAATCCAATTGCAAAATAGATGAACCACACCATTCAGGAAAGGTTGCAATGTATGCTTTCCAATGCAACTCTTTTAGGTGGTTTTTGGGATGAGGCAATGAAGACTGCAGTGTATGTGATCAATAGATCACGTAGTAAGAGTTTGGATGGTGGTATTCTTGAAGAGGCATAGAGTGGAAAGAAGCCCTCTTACTCTCATTTGCGTATATTTGGGTGTGAGACATATGCACATGTGCCAAAAGAGCTTCGAAAGAAGCTAGATCCCAAGTCTAGGAAATATATCTTTCTGGGTTATGGTGAAAGTGGAGAGATGGGCTATCGTCTCTGAGATGGGCAAAGAAAATCATACAAAGCCATGATGTGGTCTTTAATGAGAAGAAGATGCATAAGACACCCATGAGGGATGTGGAAATGAGGAGAATCACTTTCCAAGATGTGAATCCTCCCGAATATGTTGATAGACAGCAAGCTATCCATGCAACAAATGTGCTAGAAATTGTGCCACCAGGTACTCCCATAGGTACACAATCAAGGGCAGATGATGGATCATCTATTGGTGGAAATGATGAGCCAAATGTGGCTGATATGCAGGTGCGACAGCAAGCTGAAATTCCCTTGAGAAGATCATCTATAGTTTCTAGACCGCCTGAGAGATTTGTTCCAGGGGTAGACTATGTGATGCTTACTGATTGCGGGGAGCCTTCTTGCTACAGAGAGGCTATGATGCTCTAGGATTAGCACAAGTGGGAGTATGCTATGCAATAAGAGATGAGTTCACTCATGAAGAATAAGACTTGGGACTTGGTTTCTTTGCCACATGGAAAGAAAGCATTGCCATGTAAATGGGTCTACAAGATGAAGATCATAGGTGATGATGTGCTTAAGTATAAGACTCGTTTGGTTGCTAAAGGCTTTAAGCAAGAGAAGGGTGTGGACTTTAATGAGATCTTCTCTCCAGTTGTGAATATGACCACACTTAGATGTCTACTTGGACTTGTAGTAGTAGAGGATATGGAGCTTATGCAGATCGATGTTAAGGTCCAGCTTTCTTACATGGGGATCTGCATGAGGAAATTTACATAGTACAGCCGGAAGGCTTTGAAGAAAAGGGCAAAGAACATTTGGTTTGCAAGATTAAAAAAATTATCTATGGCCTTAAGCAACCACCTAGAGAATGGTATCAAAAGTTTGATGCTATCATTTGGTCCCAGGGTTTCAGAAGAAGTGAGATTGATCACTACCTCTATACTAAAAGGGCTAAGGATAATAGCTTGATTCTCCTAGCACTTTATGTGGATGATATGCTATTGGCTAGCAAGAACACTTATGAGCTCGACGCATTGAAGGCCAAGTTGCATGAGGCCTTTGACATGAAGGATTTGGGACCTGCATGTCATATTCTTGGTCTATGCATCACGCGTGACCAGAGTAGGAAACTGCTTTGGCTTTCATAGAAGGAGTATGTTACAAAAGTGTAGCAGCATTTCAATATGGAGGGGAGGAAGGCAGTAAATACTCCATTGCCTCCATATGTGAAACTAAGTCAGGCAAATAGTCCCAAATCAGACGAGGAGAGGGCCATGATGGCTCCTTATGCATCAGCGGTTGGGAGTCTTATGTATGCTATGATAGCTACTAGACCGAACATTGCATTTGTAGTGGGGGTTGTTAGCCAGTATATGGCTTATCCAGGAAAGGGGCATTGGGAGGCAGTTAAGTGCATTATGAGGTACATGAAGGGCACCAAGGAGATGTGTATCTGCTTTGGTAGAGGAGTGATGCATGTACTTGGGTACATAGATTCGGATTATGCAGGGCATGTGGATAGCAGGATGTCCACTTGTAGGTGGTGCAGTGTCATGGATGTCTCACACACAAAAGAGCATTGCTTTGTCTACCAGAGAGGCTGAGTATGTTGCAACCATACAGGGTTTCAAGGAGGCTATATGGTTGATCGACTAGTGGTGTACCGACATTGCATAGTGATTCCATGAGTGCTATTCAGCTAGCATGGAATCCGGTCTTTCATGCAAAGACCAAACACATTGAATTCAAGTACCATTTTATCAGGCAGGTACTTGAGGACAAGCCCATAGAGCTTGTCAAGGTTCATACAGATGATAACCCTGCATATATGTTGACGAAGAGTCTACATAGTCAATGGTTTGAGTATTGTCATGTATTGATGGGCATTGGATAGTATGCTCATTGGATGTTCTCCCTTAAAGGCACATTGGCCTTCAAGTGGGAGGTTGTGAGGGTTAAAGGCCACTATACCTTAACCCCGGTTATGTACAATACTCAAACACATATATATGGATGAAATAGAAGATTAGGGTGTACTACGCCCACCAAAAAAAACTTGTGTGGCTCTCTCTTCTGGCTCCCCCTCTCTCTCACCTTCTTCCATTCTACTTCCGTTGTTGAGATCTCTCATTACAACCATTCTATAAAAAAATCTAAAAAGCTCTAATAAGCTAGTAGAAGCCACTATATCCAGAGTCACTTCAGAATCTCTATCATCAACACTATCCTTGACATTCTTAGCATATTCCCTTGTTTGTCATGTCGATAGGGTGCATTTATTTGTATTTAAATATGGACGTAGGTACTAAAGACTTGGTCCATTGTGTTTCAAAATATGGCATATAATTATAGATGTGAGTGTGGAAAAGAAGCATGGTTGTAGCCCCAACAATGGTAGTCATTGTGGAAAAGATGGACTGATCAAAATTTTATTAACAAATGAGCCATTAATCTGGGATTTGAAGCTCGTGCGATGAGGTCAGCCGATTAGGAAATGCCAAAATATGAAATGTATCAACTTTGTATTGAAAGAGTCATGGAATCTGCCTAATAACACTTGTTAGGTCCACAACAAATCAAACATTTGGGGTTCAAATCAAAGATCCATTGTGAGCCATAAGTCATTTTGAACTATCCTCAATTGGACCCATCATATGGTGGATTTTCTTGGAAATTAAGAAGAACGTTGGATTCCCTCCCCTCATTTCTATGTGAAATCATAGTACAAAGAAAATTGTGAGTTCACAGAGAAAGGTTTTCCTACTCCATTTATGAGGTCATAGATATCTTGAGGGGGGAAAGTGTGTTACATTCGTGGCTAACGATGGGTCGCCCAGTGATTAGGGAAGACTTTAAAGGATGAGGCTACTAGCCTAGGCTAGAAGACCTAGGGATAAGGCTAAGAAATACCATGTGGATTAGAGGTTTAAAGGCATGAGTAGCCTAGGCTATGTGTTGGCATGAGAGCTTGGGCCATGGGGAATTAATTAGCACCTAGATTGTGGAACTTGGCCATAGGCATATGGTAGGTTGGCAAGCTAGTCTAATGCCACTAGCAAGCCATAAGTTGCCAATGTCTAGCCCAAGGCTTAGCAAAAACCATAGAGCGTGAGACTATTAGGCTAGGGGTGGAAGCTACTAGGGCTAAGGCTAAGAAATATCATCTATATTAGGGTTCTTAAGGGGTAAGAAACACTCCTACTATATTAGGGTATATTTAGCCATGGCCTATTGAAACAGTTGGTTTGTTTGTATAGGAAACGAGGTTATTTTAGAGCCTTGCAATTTACAGATAGATAGGGGGTTTTAATAATATCCCTTGAATACATGTGATATATAGGGTTTCTAAGTAGTGACCCTCCCTCCCTCTCAATGGCCCCCCTCCCCATCCCCCACCACCCATAGGCCCGCCCCTTGCATGAATAATTGGAAGCTCAACCATTGGAGGTAAAGAATAGGCCCAATAAACTGAGCAACAAGGGAAGGAAACAACTATTGGAAATAGTAGCCTGGGGCACCAACTAAATATCTAATATGTTACTACCCTCGTCCAAAATCCAAGGTATGGGGGGACAAGGTCCATATATAATATACATGGATTTCCTTTAAATTTTTCAAAATATACAAGGGAAAAATATGAAAATTTAGTGTCCCTCCTCCCACAAGATATAAGGTATATATCTTGAAAAATATGCAAGATTTTAATTTTGTACATATTTTTCATAATATGTGAGGCCCAAGGGGGGATCTTTTGGATGAGGGGGGGGTAAAACAAAAAATACACTTTAAAAATTTGTCTCCTTTTAAATTAATGTAACTTCTTCATGTGTTATCCAAATTTCAAGGTGTAAAGACATATTTGAAGCTCTTTTAGTGTAGAACACAACCATGTTAATTTGAATAATTTTGACTCATGGCATATTGTTCAATTCATCTCATACTCAAGATTTTAATAGGTTTTCTTACTAAAGGGAGTTGGCACCCTAGGAATAGAAGATAGATTCACTCACACCTCACTCCTGATCTAGCTCATACAACACTCAGAGAGATGGAGAAAGAGATAGTCAAAACTCAAATATATTCTTCCACAATCGTGGGCAGACAAAAGCTCAAAGGATGAGCGTGTACAAATAGCTCCGTGATGTTGTTAACTACTACTGAGCCTATTCCTCTCCCTCTACGCGCTTGCATGTGCAAGGCTGTCTGTGCATATGATGGAGAATAGTGGAGGAATGGAGCCCCTTTTATAGGAGGGCATGGAGCCCCTACAGCTGGCCAACTTTTCCAGTCGGTCCAGTCTATAAAACCAGCCCCCACTCAGAAGGGCCTAGATGGCTACGTTTTGGTTGGTTTTCTAGGCCAACCTTTGGCCTATATAAGGCCCCATATGCAGGGCTTTTTGGCTTGCTATTGGTTGCTGCCTCACAAATCCTTCATGCAGGTTGTTGTACCCTCAACCCTTTTCCTCTACAGTCTCCTACCTGCTTGTCCCCTCAAAATGGGGGCTCACATGTGGGGCAATGACTTTTCTAACACCCCTCTCAATGATACAACTATGGGCCGATCCCCATGCATCGAATGAGGTGTTCCATTTGCTCCCTGGGAAGCACCTTCGTGAAGACATCTGAGATGTTGTCGTTGGTTGGGCAGTATATCAACTCTATGACTTCTTTGTCGATGAGTTCTTGAACAAGTGGTAGTGGACCTCGATGTGCTTCGTCCGTGCATGAAGCACAAGGTTGTTGGCGATCACTACACAACTCTAGTTGTCGTACATAACCACACTCACATCTTCTTGGCCACATTCATAACCTCCAAGATCCACCTGAGCCACAATGCTTCACATGCCGCTATACAAGCAGCCCTGTACTCTGTCTCTGTAGATGAAAGGGCGATAGTAGATTGTTTCTTACTCAGCCATACACAGCTCTTGATGAGAGTAAGAAACAATATCCAGAGGTCGATCTCCAGGTCCACCTCCCAATCACTATCACAGAAACCTCCCAACTCAATGCCTCTAGTATAAGTGATGTCGTAGGTGCAGGTATCCTTCAAGTACCTTAGCACCCTCATACCTACATCCCAATGAGGCTTCTTGGGTGTGGTGGAGAACTGACAGACCAATCCAACTGCGTAGGAAATATCTACCGCAAATCCCCCTCTTTGTCGAGATAAAGATTTGCCTCTGATGGACTCCGTTGATCTGGAAGAAAACATCTATCTACTAGTACCAAGCTCTGGGGGCCTGTTGGTTTGCATACTTTTGATGGGGATCTTGGAATCTAAAATCCTAGTGGATGTGCCACATATACTTCCTCCTTCAGGTTACCATTCAAAAATGCAAACTTGACGTCCATCTGAAAAATAGGGCAACTGTGATGAGTAGCCAAGGCAATGACTATCTGAATAGTCACCATTCTAGCTATGGGGGCGAAGGTCTCATTGAAGTCAAGTCCTTCTAACTGTGCATAGCCTTTCACCACCAATCTTGCTTTGTACTTGTCCAAGCTCCAATCTGACTTGAACTTAAGCTTGTACACCCATTTAGTCCCGATGACCTTCTGCTTGGTTGGTTTGGGCACTAAATCCAAGGTGTCATTTTTCAAAATGGCATCCATCTCTGCCTGCATGGCTTCTTGCCATTATAGAATATCCTTCACCTCCTGGAAGGAACGAGGCTTCACAAGCTGAGCTACCAAAGCGTAGTTCACGGAGGGAGTCTTCATGTTTTGTTGAGACCACCGCATTCCTAAACTACTCTCGGGAATGTCCATGACCCGTGAGTCTGCTAACATCTTCAAATACCATTGAGGTAGCTTCTTCTCATATGGAGACCTCTTTTGATGGACTTGACTTGGGAGCTGGCTCTAGAATGGCATGTTCCTCCTCCTCAAGGTCTTCAGTCGGGTCCACCTCTCAAATGGTGAGCTTGGGTGGGTGTAATGCCAGAAGTTCTAGAACCTCTTCTGCAGGCTGTGGCTCGGCTATGGCTCAGTCTCTTCAAAGATCACATCCCGACAATTGATAAGGATCTTCTTCTTGTCCAAGTCGAATAGGCGATAGGTCTTGGACTCATCTTGGACTCTTCGTTGTATCCCACAAAGATACTGCTCTTTCCCTGATTCACCTCAATCCCAAGAAAGTAGTGAAGTATGCCTAAGGCAGTCATCTCGAACTCCTCCATGAGAAGTCACTTGACCTGAGCAATCTTCTTCGTATGATCCCTAGTAATGATAAGGTCATCTACATATAGAATCAATATCAGCCGCAAATCCCCCTCTCTGTCGAGATCAAGATTTGCCTCTGATGGACTCCGCTGAAGCTCGATCTTCTGGAAGAAAACATCTATCTACTAGTACCAAGCTCTGAGGGCCTGTTTCAGCCCGTATAAGGCCTTCTTCAGTTTGCAAACTTTTTATGGGGATCTTGGAATCTAAAATCCTAGTGGCTATGCCACATATACTTCCTCCTCCAGGTTACCATTCAAAAATGCAAACTTGACATCCATCTAAAAAATAGGCCAAGTGTGATGAATAGCCCTGTCCGAATAGTCACCATCCTAGCTATGGGGGCAAAGGTCTCATCAAAGTCAAGTCCTTCTAACTGTGCATAGCCTTTCACCACCAATCTTGCTTTGAAGCTTGTACACCCATTTAGTCCCGATGACCTTCCGCTTGGTTGGATTGGGCACTAAATCCCAGGTGTCCTTTTTCAAAATGGCATCGATCTCTGCCTACATGGCTTCCTACCATTATGGAATATCCTTCGCCTTCTAGAAGGAACGGGGCTCCGCAGGTCGAGCTACCAAAGCGTAGTTCACGGAGGGAGTCTTCATGTTTCATTGAGACCATCATGCTCTAGAACTACCCTCGAGAATGTCTGTGACCCGTGAGTCTGCTAACGTCTTCAAATACCATCGAGGTAGCTTCTTCTCAGATGGAGGCCCCTTTTGATGGAGTTGACTTGAGAGCTGGCCTAGAATGGCATGTTTCTCCTCCTCCTCCTCCTCGGGGTCTTCAATCGGGTTCACCTCTCAAATGGTGACCTTGGGTGGGGGTAAAGCCGAAAGTTCTGGAACCTCTCTGTAGGCTGTGGCTCGGTCTCTTCAAAGATCACATCCCTACTAATAAGGATCTTCTTCTTGTCCAGGTCAAATAGGAGATAGGACATGGACTCCTCTTGGACTCTTCACTGTATCCCACAAAGATACAGCTCCGACTATGGGGATCCATCTTTGTCCGCTCATCTTTATGTACATGCACAAGTGCTTTAGAACCAAAAACCCTTAAATGAGATATGATGGGATTCTTACCATAATAATCTTCGTATGGAGTCTTGTCATCAACAGACTTAGTCTTGGTTCTGTTGAGGATGTGAACGGCAGTGTTCACAGCTTCACCTCGGTAAGATTTTGAGAGATTCCTCCCTCGCAACATGGCCAACCCTATCTCTATGATGGTCATGTGCTTCCTCTTAGCAACTCCATTTTGTAGAGATGTGCGAGTTGTAGTGAGTTGTCTGTTAATCTCATGCTTCTTGCAAAATCCATTGAAGTCGGTAGATGTGAACTCTCCCCCTCTATCAGTGTGGAAGGCTTTGATTACCTCCTCGCTTTCCTTGCCTACCTGGGCCTTCCAGTCTTTGAATTTCTCAAAATCCTGATATTTCTTGGCCATGCAGAATCCCCACATCATGTGAGTGAAATCATCCACTACTAAGAGAGAATACCATGAACCTGCAAATGAATTTGTTGACATTGGGCCGTAGATGTCGACGTGAACCAACTCAAGTGGCTTTTTGGCCCGTGATGAGGCCGCCTTGTGTGGGAACTTGTCCCAATGTTTCTTGCCTTCCACGCAAGCCCTACAGACATGATAATTGCCTACAATCGGTGGAAGTCCATCCACCATCTTTGTCTTCTGCATCTCGAAGAGAGTGCCATAGTTGGCATGACCAAACCGCTCATGCCATAATCTGGATCTGCCTTGGTCCTCATGCATCAGTAGAGCATTGAGCTGATATAGCCCATGGTCCTTGACACCTTGAGCCACAACCTTCCCATTTTCCTAGGATATGACATTGACCTTGCCGTTGTCAAATAAGACCAACATATTGTTCTTATCCATCTAACTAACTGACAATATGTTCTTGCACGAATTTGGTACATACAGTAAAATGAAAATCAACTCCTCGTTTCCTGCAGTCATGATGAATGGAATACTGCTGACACCCTTCATAGGGCATGACCAGTTATCCCCAACTATGACCTTGGAATTGGGATGCGTACCTTCCATGGTTTCAAACCACTCCTTTTTGTTGGACATGTGCTTTGAAGCTCCACCGTCCACATACCAACCTCATCTGGAAGAAAACATCTATCCACTAGTGCCAAGCTTTGTGGGCATGTTTGAGCCCATATAAGGCCTTCTTTGGTTCGCAGACTTTTGATGGGTATCTTGGAATCTAAAATCCTAGTGGCTGTGCCACATATACTTCTTCCTCTAGGTTACCATTCAAAAATGCAAACCTGACATCCATCTGAAAAATAGGTCAACTATGATCAGCAGCCAAGGCAATGACTATCCGAATAGTCACCATCCTAGCTATGGGGGTGAAGGTCTCATTGAAGTCAAGTCCTTCTGACTGTGCATAGCCTTTCACAACTTAATCTTGCTTTGTACTTGTCTAAGCTCCCATTTGACTTGAACTTAAGCTTGTACACCCATTTAGTCCCGATCACCTTCCGCTTGGTTGGTTTGGGCACTAAATCCCAGGTGTCATTTTTCAAAATGGCATCCATCTCTGCATGCATGGCTTCCTGCCATTCTGGAATATCCTTCGCCTCCTAGAAGGAACAAGGCTCCGCAAGCTGAGCTACCAAAGCATAGCTCATGGAGGGAGTCTTCATATTTCATTGAGACCACTGCACTCCAAAACTACTCTGAGGAATGTACGTGACCCGTGAGTCTACTAGCATCTTCAAATACCATTGAGGTAGCTTCTTCTCAGATGGAGGCCCCTTTTGATGGAGCTGACTTGGGAGCTGGCTCTAGAATGGCATGCTCCTCCTCCTCCTCCTTCTCGGGGTCTTCATTCGGGTCCACCTTTTGGATGGTGTCCTTGGCTCGGTCTCTTCAAAGATCACATCCCTATTCTGCAGGCTATGGCTGTGGCTATGGCGGTGGCTCGATCTCTTCTGTAGGTTGTGGCTGTGGCTCGGTCTACTATAGGCTGTGGCTCGGTCTCTTCAAAGATCACATCCCTACGTATAAAGATCTTCTTATTGTCCGGGTCAAATAGGTGATAGGCCTTGGACTCCTCTTTGACTCTTCACTGTATCCCACAAAGATACAGCTCTGTGGCTATGGGGATCCAGCTTTGTCCACTCATCTTTATGTACATGCACAAGTGCTTTAGAACTGAAAACCCTTTAATGAGATATTATGGGATTCTTACCATAATAATCTTTGTATGGAGTCTTATCATCAATAGCCTTAGTCTTGATTCTATTGAGGATGTGAAAGGCAGTGTTCACTGCTTCACCCCAATAAGCTTTCGAGAGATTCCTCCCCCACAACATGGTCAACCCCATCTCTATGATGGTCATGTGCTTCCTCTCAGCAACTCCATTCTCTAGAGATGTGCGAGCTGTAGTGAGTTGTCTCTTAATCCCGTGCTTCTTGCACAATCCATTGAACTCAGTAGAAGTGAACTCCTCCCCTCTATCGGTGTGGAAGACTTTAATTACCTCCCCGCTCTCCTTGTCTACCTAAGCCTTCTAGTCTTTAAATTTCTCAAAATCTTGATATTTCTTGGCCAGGTAGAATACCATCATGCAACTGAAATCATCCACTAATAAGAGAGAATACCATGAACCTACGAATGAATTTGTCGACATTGGGTCATAGATGTCGACGTGAACCAACTCGAGCAGCTTTTTGGCCCATGATGAGGCCTCCTGTAGGAGCTTGTCCCAGTGCTTCTTGCCTTCCACGCAAGCCCTACAGACATGAGCATTGCCTACAATCGGTGGAAGTCCTTTTACCATCTTTGTCTTCTGCATCTCAAAGAGAGTGCCATAGTTGATGTGACCGAACCACTCATGCCATAATCTGGATCTACCATGGTCCCCATGCACCAGGAGAGCATTGAGCTGATATTGCCCATGCTCCTCGACACCTTGATCCACCACCTGCCCATTTGCATAGGATGTGACATGGACCTTGCCACCGTTGTCAAATAAGATTGATATATTGTGCTTGTCCATCTGACTGATTGACAATAGGTTCTTGCACAAATTCAATACATACAGTACACCGAAAATCAACTCCTCGTTTCTTGCAGTCGTAATGAATGGAATACTACTGACACCCTTCATAGGGCATGACCGGTTATCCCCAACTGTGACCTTGGAATCGGGATATGTATCTTCCATGGTTTCAAACCACTCCTTTTTGTTGGACATGTGCTTTGAAGCTCCACTGCCCACATACCAACCTTCCTCTCCTGAACACTGACTGCATAAGCAGAGCAGTACTCAATGATGATAAAGAGAGTGCCAGTCGTGAGTGATGATGTTTGTCAATTCAGTCTTTGGCTCCTCCTTGGACTTGGACTCCTTCTTGAGGTCCGCCTTCTTCTTGCGGCACTCTTTAGCAGAACGACCAAACTTCTCATAGTAGAAGCACTTCATCTACCTCTTTTTCTCTACATCCTTGGTCTTGCTTTTGTTGTTGGAGTCTTTGAACTTACCCTTGCCGGGCTTGTCCTTGCCACAAGATGCTTCTTATCTAATTGAGTAAACAATTTTTCTCAAGCCTCTTGCTGCAATAGTAAAGGCCCAAGCTCCTCGAGGTGAGAGTCTTGGTCCTCTGTCTTGCAGTGACTGTAGTCACCAAACTCTTAAAAATTCGAGGTAGCTTGTGTAAAATCAATAGTGCTAGTTGACTTGAATCTACCTTCTGACCAACTACTGCGAGCTGGTGGTCCCTTACCAACTTGACTTTTATAAGATAGTCATGAACATTGTCTGCCTCAGTCATGTCCAGATTGTACAGTTGATGTTGGAGCATTGGAATTCAAGATGTATTGCCACTTTCATACAAATCCTTCAAGATAGCCCACGCCTCTACAGACGTCTCGGCTATCTTGATGTGCCGAAGAACAGAGTCCGCTGTGGTCCCAATGATTAATGCTAGGGAGTGGGCATATCTGTCTTCCCAATTCTCAAACTCTTCACCATCCACTGGAATGACAATCTTCCCGTTGCTATCTAGCAAGTCTTCCGGTTTTGCCTCCACCCCCGTTGTTAGCTTCCACAACTTCTGAGCCACAAGATGGCTCTGGATTTTCATCTTCCAGATCTACAAATAGCTCCGTGATGTTGTCAACTTCTGAACCTATTCCTCTCCCTTTGCATGCTTGCCTGTGCAAGGTTGTCTTTACAGGTGATGGAGAATAGTGGAGGAATGGAGCCCCTTTTATAGGAGGGCATGGAGCCCCTAGAACTAGCCGACTTTTCCAGTCGGTCTAGTCTGTAAAACCGACCCCTAGAAGGGCCTAGATGGCTACCTTCTAGTCAGTTTTCTGGGCCAATCTTTGGCCTATATAAGGCCCCATATGCAGGTCCTTTTGGCCTGCTGTTGGTTGCTGCTAATGTGCAGTAGATGCCTCCATATAGGCATGGTGCAATCCTCCATGTAGGTTGCTATACCCTCAGCCCTTTTCCCCTATAGTCTCCTACCCCCTAGAGTCTCTTGCCCCCTTGTCCCCTCAAAACAAGGGCTCACAGGTGGGGCAGTGACTTTTCTAACAACAACTTCCAAAAAGATTCAACAAATGTAATCCCATAATTGCACTCTTTTGGGAAAGACCACTTCGATGACAATTTTGTAAGTATTTCCATGGAACCAAAGTCTCACCAATGTACATCATGCCTCTTTCTTTCATACCTTCTTGCAAGACTATTAATACGCAAGGATATAGTGTTTCAAGAAGGTTGGAAAACATTTAGTCTGGTTGTGAATGCATATATGACCATGCCACTTAAAACCTTCTGTTGCATAGTTGAGATAATTGAACATGAACTTGATTCACACTATCTTCATTCGACCCCGTAGATGTTCTATTGAACATTAGTATCGCCTCATAAAGTGACAAATAACAATGGTTATCATAGAACTAATCAAATCCTTGAATCTTCTAGCACTTTCCTATCATATGCATACACACGTATTTCACAATCAAAACATCCAGTTCTTTTTACACCAACTAATAGAGGATAATGCATGCAATATGAGGAAATTATCACTTCGAGTACTATTATACTTTGGGATAATGTCTTGTTCTATCATAGCAAGGCTTTATTTTGTCAAAGTTTGCCCAAGTTGGGAACCACTGTCTTGATGGTTCAACTAGTTGGCCCTATGTGATTATGTCCCATGTTGATGATCTTCACAGGTCCTTGCCATAAACATTGAAAATTTTTGGGAAACTATTCATGTCTCAAATCACAAAAAAGAACTGTCATTTTCCTTGAACTTGAAATTGAAAGCCTTCTTATCATGGTTTCATTTGGGTTGCTTCTTTTTTTGTAATCAGTTTAAATAATCTCTTTCATGCAGCAAAGGTATCTATATAAGCCACTATTCAATAGCTCTTGGTTCTCCCAATTCATTTTACAGTGCTTTTAGAAGTGCAAAATTTTACATTTTTATGGGTAGAATATATTATGTGTCATACAGAAGGAACTGTAGTGTATACTTTAGGGATTGGTGATGCGCACTCCTTTAGGACCTCTCCTTTAGAGCATTCCTTGTATTATTATAATCTCTATGATCGTATTACTAACTTTCAATTTTTGTTTGAATATTGGGTTTGTGTCCCAAATCCTCCCCAAGCCCCCCATGGCACCTATGTGAATAATGAAAAATGTAAACCTTCAAGGCCTAGCTAGGGCACACATGACATGTGGCATCATGGACTTCTAGTCCCATATACAATAGTGATGATGAAGTGCCCTTACATATATTGATGCATGAAGAACCTCCTCATTATCTTGCCAGGTCTTTTGGGCTAGTGTGAGGAGCCCTAGTGTGGCTAGGAGGTAGGGGAGTGGGACCTCCCAAACTCAGTTCATTTGACTGCCATGTGCTACATATGGTGGTCTTTCTAACATGGTATCAAAGCAAGGTGATGCATGTGATTTTGTGGCTGCTATGAATCTTGCATGCGGTGGACTATTTAACCACTATCTATTTTGACAGAAAGTATGTAAACATGAAGATTGTGCACACCCCAGGATATGCCAACCCGCGTGTGTACTCTAGCTGCTAATAGACTAAATGGCATGTCTTGATTTCTCTAGTGGCTTGGACCTAGTGTGTGGGCAATCACATTTACAGCGGCTCTTGAACCCTGGTGGTTGGGTTACCTTTATGGAGGATCTATTTCATACTATACTTGATGGTAGATCTTCAACCTAGTGGTTGAGTTACTTTCTAAGGGGTGAATCTAATATGTCCTTGGTGGTTTTTGGTCCATGCGGGTTGTTGGAATATTGGGTCTATGTAGCGATCCCCCCCTATTGCACACCTATGTAACTAGTGGACAAATGTGGGGCTTAAAGGACTATTTAGCATGTGGCACAACACATAGCACCATGGAATTATAGTCCCATATGCAATTGTGATAATGAAGTTCCCTCGAATACATTGAAGCATGAAGGCCCTCCTCACTATCTCATCGATCCTTTTAGGATGTGGGGGCTTAGAATGGCTAGCCCAATAGTGGAATACGATCCCCCATACTCATTGTGTTTGGTTGCCATGGGGTAGCATCTAGTGGTCTTTCTAACTCTTTTGGCTCTGGTCGTACCCTTGTAGAATTTCCTTAGGTTTGAAGATATCCTGCAATCATCTAGTACCAATGTAAGATACCCACCAATCATCTAGGTTGGAAGATACCCATCAATCATCTAGTACTAATGTAAGATTGTATCAATGGTTGCACCCTTGTGAAATCTCCCTGGTTTTAAGTTACTCAAAAAAATTTTGAAGGTACTTACCAATAGCCCAATACCAATGTAGGATTGTGTCCATGTTGAATAAATCCTCTTCAAACCAAACTGTTTCTTCTCAACTTGATTGTGGAGAAACCTCTAAGTCCTTATAGTCTAGTATTAACTATAGCTAAGATGGTTTTGTTCATAATTCATAATTGTACTCCTCCAAAATGACTATTCATTTCATTAACCTAAATTCATAATTGTACTCCTCCAAAATGACTATTCATTTCATTAACCTATCACTTGAGAGGCTTCAACTTCTTCATCATCAATTTCAAAGCCACACCTTCAATAAAGAAAATTCTCTTTGATTTCAACATATAATGGTGCAACTTTAGGGTCAAATAAATGATTGAAAGGCATAGTCTCTTTGCTCACATGTAACTTGAATCAACAACAAAAGTTTTTTACAACAAAAACTAAAGGGTGATACATCTTTGGTTCATGGCTCTAGCCTAAACAAACACACAATTTTTTGTGGCTTTAACAATATGAACACAATGAGCTATCACTATTATAGTCTAGTTGAACCAGAATGGGTGCTTTCTAACATTGATTTGAGCTCTTCAAAAGATCTAGCTTACTTATTTTCCTAATTGAACTCTTCATTTGTCCTAAGTGATTAAGGGGTAAGGTTTGAGTGGCATAAACCTTAATAAACCATATATACCTCCTAATAAACTTTTTGATCGAGAAACACTACATGGAGTGGGTACCTCCCTTATCCTTTTGAATTCATCTCGATCAACTAGAATTCTTCTATAGCTAATGACATGCCCCAACCATACACCATAAGGGACACCAAACATTTTCAAATGAACCATTCACAAACTATGATACATCCCTCATGCATTTCTCAACCCAAGAGGCATAACATGGTCTCTCCCAAAAACTCCAAACATGGATACAATCAAGGTTTTCAATTTGTCTTTGGGTGCTACCATTATCTAATTATGTGGACCTACAAATAGTCCATGAAACGATCTAATTCCTTTTAACCTATCTAACCCAAAGCTTTATCAATGAAAGGAAGAGGGTATGAATTAAGAAATGTCACCTTTTTGAGCTACCTATAATTGATACAGACTCTTAGTACAGCTGATCTCTTCTTATGAGCCACAATCATAAGCCTAGATTGAGGATCTTTGAACGATCATTATGTGGTCCAAGCTCACATTACATAGCTTCTTTCTTGAAGTCTCTTCCTTGGTGACCAAACTTTGAGCAATAGACACAACTAGCATTGGGACATTTGTTTCCATAATGCTAATTTTAAATACAATCTCGACACAGAGACCCAACATTCAAGACATATGGTTTTGATCTATCTACTATGATGTGTGCTTTCTTAACAATAACATGAGCTACTAACTCACTACTAATAAATTAAAACTATCATCTCTTACCTGATGTTCAAGGACATGATCAAACAACTCAACCAATTTATATTTGAACACATTAAGTGGGGAAGTGGTAACCACAAGGCAACTAGCAAAGGGAACAAGAAGACTCAAGTGCAAGAGAATGTAGAGAAAGAGAGAGCTTCTATTCCCAATGTTGCAAGTACATAATGAAGACCAAAGTCAAAATTTTGGCCTTAAATACATTCCACCTTTTAAAGGGGGGACTAACCTAAGCACTATCTTGTACCTCTCTCACTCTCATTTTACAAAAAATTAGGCCCATATATCTCCAAGGTGAAGAGCATATTCTAATCCTCACACCCTCTCCTACATCTCCACTTTGTCATTACAACATATGGACTATTGTAACTCAAATGCAAATAAGGGCCCTCAACAATTCTTTGTATATCCATCCTCATGCAGTGCCTAGCATTGACACTCTTCAACTCAAGCAAGTCAATAGAGTCATGAAAATAAATGTTGAGCAAAGCCATCATGTTGAGTCAAAGACATAGGTCAAAAGATATTCCTAGATTGTACCAATATCTATTAATTCTATAAGAAATTACTATGTATTCCAAGTCTTTCACAAGTGAATGAACATTGTATCTTAGTGTTTAAATCTTTCTTTCATCTCTCACTTGCATAATTTGACACATCCATATTAGAAAAATATGGGGGGAACACACACATTTAGTTCACATTAATCAATCACACAAAGATGCACGAAACTTAAAATGCTAAGAATTTGAGAAGTCATTTGCAGATTTCCATTCATATTCTTTAGTATTGCAGCTACTACTACCATTGTGAGGTGTACAAAGAGTAGGACATGTGAATGTCCAAGTCTCTCTTCCACTTCACCTTGCCCTAATTGGACACTATAAACATGAGTTCCTCTATGAACTCATCCACACACTTATTCTATGTTTGCACATGGGTGGCTTTCCCAATTGCCACACTGAATGATGTTTCAATTACATCATTTGAGATCCTATTCCATGAAAATAGAAACTTATTTACAATTCAAAATATACCAATGTAATGTCGATTCAAAATTATTGAAACATTAGTTTGGTGACTCTATCTTTGACCTCTCTCACAATGAATTGAGTCTAATGTTGATAGAGTACAAGACTCTGAAATAATATAAAACTAATTGTTACATTTTAGAATAGGAAAGATATATCTACTAAGCATGTTTTTGAATTTAAAGTCATTGCTTGATATTTCTTGAGTCAGACATATCTTATTTTTTATCCCATTGATATGAAAAACATTAGAACCTAATCATTTCTTATAGACTAAGAAAACAAAAATACAAAAATCATATCTAGAAACAGAGAGTAGAGAATTGTAGTGCATATTCATAGATTGTATTTATTCAACTTCTCATCTAATCCATATTTGAGTGGTTATAACTTGTTTAACCACTCACAACATGTGAGAATCCAAGAGGCACACCTCAACATAGGTGACTGCTCACAACTTGTTTAACCACTCACAACAAGTGATTACAAAATGTTTAACCACTTACAATATGTGAGAATCCAAGAGGCACACCTCAACATAGGTGGATCTTCACAACTTTTTTGACCACTTGCAACATATGAGGATCCAAGAGTCACACCTCAACATAAGTGGCTCTTCACTTGTGAAGATAAACTAATGTACTAATTCAAAATATTCGAGTTATGTCAAAACTACTTTAAACACTATTTATCACTTGTTGGTGTTAGATATCAATGCTCCACTCTCTTGTAACTATAGCTAACTCTACTTATAAGCCCCCCCATATGAGGAGAAGGCATTTTAGTAGCTCGATTATCCGGTAGGTCCTGGTTTGGACACCAGCTGGGGGGCATGTGTGGCCTAATGGTTGGACGGCTTCAAATAGAGTTGGCACACTGCCAACTAGGCTACATGCAAGTGCGGGAAGGCATCCCTTTACTGACCGCACTGAGGGTAGACGGAGCATTTCTCGGGGCAGCCCACTCTTGGGTTGCGAGGCCCATTTGGAGCCTCAGATGATCCCGGATGGCTCTAGGCTGAACGGCAACTGTAGGTTAGTTGCTTTGTTTTGCACACCGGTTCTATCGTATGGTCAGTGGCCTATTTCGAGACCGACCCCCAGTCGACCGTTTTGGGCGAATTGGGTCGGTCACCCAACTGAGCCCTACTGAGCCTAACCGACTATGACTGGTGGCTATATAAGAGCAAGCCCATGAAGCCCATTTCATCACTGGCTATAGCAATCCTGATTCCTCAGCATCTAGCCTCCGTCTTCTACTATTTCTAGCACACCATCAAAATTCTCGCAACAGAAGTTCCTACCTCAGGAGTTGGCTCTGATACCAATTGACATGACCCCAGCACTCCTAGAGCGTCGAGGAAAGGGCATCTATCACAGGGATGTGGTGGTGATGGTGAAGTTGAAAGTGGCTCTGTGGGCGTCAACCCTGGGCAAGATTCGACAGAGAGAGCAGAATCGAAGTTATACGATTGGGAGTCCCAGAGGTTTTGGCCTTTGTACGCCCTTCTTGCTTGACGCGGATGGAGCATTATCGTTTAGCTGTGAGAAAGAGAAGCGATGCCATCACGATGCCATCACGCAAGAGCGATGAGCAGATGTTCGTTGTGAACGAAGGCTCACCGGTGACCATCGCACACAGACGGCTCCAGTGAGGGTGCCAGCAGGTCGAGCTGACGTGGCGCAAGAGGACACGTGGCAGATAGGCAGCTGATGACATGGCAGACACGTGTGGGCGTGGTGCTGACGTGGCAGCCAGCAGGTCGAGACGTGCGGCGCTGACGTGGCACTGACACGTGGCAGCCCGCTTGGCAGACCAGTGGTTAAGTTAACCCTGGTACAGTAAACCCTGGTTGGTTGACCCGTGGTTAGTGAAACCCTGGTTAAGTTAACTACAGTTAGTCAACTCTGGTTAGTTGAACCAGTATCTAGTTAGTTCAACTTTGGTCCAGTTATTCTGGCCTAACCAGACCAGTTTGGTTGGTGTAACTGGTCCAGTTAGTCTAGTTGCAGACTAACCAGACCAGAACCAGACAGTTGGTTAGAGTAACCAGAAGTTACCCATCTGGTTACTGTTTTTTTATTTTTTATTTTTAAAAAAAAGACAGTTGCAGAGACTGTTTCTACTAGCAAATTTCACCTGCTTGCCAGACTTTCACTGTCAGAAAAACAGCAGAAAAACAGAGGAATCAGAGATTTGCAGAAATAGAGTATACATGCCTTTTAGCAGTAAAAGAGGGAAAAAAAAACAGATGCCTGTCGAAGCCATCTGCAGTAGCCAGAAAAGGGTAATATAGTTGTTGATGCTTTGGTAACTGTGTGGGTATATGCCTTGAACTGACAGCCAGTACTGGCATAGATTGTAAATGCAAAACACCTCTTGTTGAGGTACCTTTTCTATTGGAAAAGCAAAGGTAGTGTGCATCAGTTACCCGCACTGCGCACTGTGTGAGAAATCTGCAGATCTCAGAATATGGATCAATCACCTATCCAGTGGGATTCACAAGATAGGGATGTACATCTAGGATAGAGAAATGTGCCGCAAACTCAACAAGAATTTGAACAGATGGTACGCACTTGTATACAAGAGCTGGAAAATCTAAAAAGGGATCCCAGGGCTCAGCATTTGTTTCAAGCAGAAGCTATGCCTAATCCAGTATATGACGTGCCAATGCCGGAGGCACACTCTCGTGTACAGCCTGAGAGAGAGAGATCTCATAGATCTCATAGGAGACGGTCCCATAGTAAAAAGAAATCGAGGCATCATCACCGATCTCCTAGTCCATCACCGTCTACCTCGAGTTCGACTTCTGTGTCTTCTTCTTCCTTATCAGACAAACCATCCAGGAAAAGAAGGAAACACAAGAAGTCTGGGAAGAGAAAGTCTTGCCTAGGGTGCCAGGCTAGGAGCCTTAGTTAATGCCCAAAAGGTACCTATGATTTCATGTGCAATAAGTGCACCTCCTAGTGCGCTAGCCTAGGCATAGGAGCAAAAATCTTATCTTTTGGCTTGTCAAAGGCCTTCTTATTGACTACTAGATGTTAGAACTCCTTCATAGGGCCAAAAAGCAAGGGATGAGGAGGTTTTGTGAAAGAAACTGTGGAACATAGAGAAAACATAAAGTAAGAATCATGAGATACAATGTTGAATATATATTTGGCTACAAAACAATTTTGAGAGCAGGAAGTCTACATTGACTACATCCAAACAAATGTTTGAGGGGATTCAAAAACGAAACTTGCTTGCACAATGTATTTACATTCCATAGTGTATTTGCTAAAAATATAGTTGAGATTAGATCTCTTTCACAGGAGCGCACGGTTGGGAGGCAACATCATCTATTGTATCAGTTCTACAGTAACCAAATTTTTGATTC
Source organism: Dipteris shenzhenensis (assembly GCF_047967505.1). Lineage (NCBI taxonomy): Eukaryota > Viridiplantae > Streptophyta > Polypodiopsida > Gleicheniales > Dipteridaceae > Dipteris > Dipteris shenzhenensis. The sequence goes on from NC_141615.1 coordinate 37,521,962, forward strand.
TCCATACTATGTTGTTTTCTCTCTTGCGATCTATTGAGCACATACGTATTATTATTTTCTCACATGGTATCAGAGCCTAGACTCTAGCAAGAAGATTTAGTAGTGTGTTTCTGTTTGCGAGCAGATTGTGAGAGATGGCCCAGCCCACAAGACTGTGAATCCCACCGTTCGGCGAAAGTGGAAAGTTGGACGGCTCTAACTATCCACTCTGGAAGTTCAAGATGAAGACCATCCTAAGCGCATATGAGCTTTGGGACACAGCTACTGGGGTGGACGTGAGGCTGGTTGCGAGACCAGATCCAGCCAATGCAAGACAATAGATAGTACCAACTGTGGATGAGATTCTCGCGTGGACAAGAAGAAATGCTGATGCACTGTGTTCTATTGTCTGCAGTGTTAGTGATTCCATCATGGCGTTAATTCAACATGTGACCACAGCGGAGGAGGCATGGACGGTCTTGAAAAATCTGTACGAGACCACGAATCAGATGCAGATTCAGAATCTGGAGACTCAACTCACGAACGAGAAGTTGTCTGAGTCTGAAGCGGCAGAGAAGTTCATCACCAGGGTGAAGAATCTGCACGATCAAATGACTGCAATTGGCATCACCATCACCAGCGAGAATCTAGCACGAAGGTGCCTACGGATTCTCCCACCAAAGTATGATGGTCTTGTTATGGTGCTGAATATGCAGAACAGAAATCCACCCCTCAACTTTGAGGATCTCAATGCGATGCTTCTGGAGGAGGAGATGCGTCAAAAGACGAGGACTAGAGAAGATTCGGCTTTCTGGACCGGATCAAAGAAAGGTAAGGGTAAGGACTCTGGTAACCCATCTTCTTCTGATGATAAAAAGAGAAAGAAGAAGATCAAGTGCTTCTATTGCAACAAGGCAGGGCACAAGCAGAATGAGTGCAGAAAGAAGATTGTAGATGAGAAGAACGGAGTAAAGAAAGAGTTTAGCAACAGCGCGCAGGTAGTATCAATAGAGCTGCTCGTAGAAATTGAGGAGATTTGCACGGAGGCAGTTCATGTACCTGCAGATGAACCTTGGATCATGGACAGTGGTGCATCGCGCCACATGACCAGTCGAAAGGATTGGTATACCTCTCTACAGCCAGTAGGGAATGACATCCTGGAAGCAGTCGGCAATGATGCAAAATGTCCAGCAAAAGGAAAAGGTACGATTTCTCTCAAGTTAGATGGAGTTGTAAAATAGTTGTCCGATGTTCTTTATGTGCCAGATATCAAGAGGAACTTGTTGTTCATTTCTGCGATCACGAATCGAGACCTCAAAGTCCAATTCGATAAGAATGGTGCACAAGTCTCGGATCTTCAAGGAAAGGTCATTGGTAAAGGTACACGGTGCAACAACATTTACGAACTCTCAGCTTTCAGTGCTCGAGCGGATGTGAAGAATACTAAGCTGTGGCATGAGAGGTTTGGTCATCTAAACCTTAGTTCTTTGAAGGAGATGCATAAAAGTGGAATGATTGCAGACCTACTATAAATTTCAGATCTGCGCGATGTATGTGAAGCTTGCATGATGGGCAAGCAGCAACGGCAGCCCTTTCCTAAAGAGGCCAGCAGGGCAAAGGCTCCTCTAGAGCTCGTTCACATGGACCTCTGCGGAAAGATGGAGACAGAAGCTTTGGGTGGTTCCTACTACTTCATGACACTGATCGACGACTACAGTAGAAGGATATGGATATACTTCCTGAAGATGAAAGACAAGGCTTTCAGTAGGTTCAAGGAATGGCATGTAATGGTCAAGAAAGAATCAGGGAGGAAGGTGAAGAAGTTGAGATCAAACAGAGGTGGAGAGTTCACATCGACTGAATTCAAAAGTACTACAAAAGTCACGAGATCAAGAGGCAGAAACCCCCACCACATACGTCACAACAAAATGGAGTAGCAGAACGCAAGATGCGCATCATCTACGAAATGGGCTGGGGTATGATGAAAGGGAAAGATTTGCCAAAGGCTTTCTGGGTTAAATCATGTAACACTGCAGTTTACATTGTCAATCGTAGCTACACGAAGGCTGTGAATGGGATGACTCCACTGTAAGCCTTTTCTGGTAAGAAACCTTCAACTGCACATTTCAGAGTTTTTGGATGTGACTGTTTTGTGCATGTCCCTGATGCTACCAGGACCTAATGGGAACCGAAGAGCCGGAAGTGTATTTTCTTGGGCTACAGTGAAAAGGCGAAGGGTTACCATCTCTATAACCCTGTTACCAAGAAGGTAATTGCAAGTCACGATGTGGTCTTCTCAGAACAACCGCATCAATTGGAGGAGGATGCTTCCTTCCTAGACAACTAGGACTAGGATATCCATCCAGTACCGCCACCAACAGTAGACCTAACTCCCCCAACGGTGCTTGGGAGGATTCAAGACAAAGAAGATGAAGAAGAGCCTGCAGAACCACAACGGCAACGGCCATTCCCAAAGTGGGTAAAGCAGCTTTTGGGCGGCAGAGATCCTCCAGCCATTGAGGAGAAACCATCCGAACACTGCCAGTCCAAGAGATTAGAGGAGCAAAGAAGGGCGTAGGAACACTTGGTCAACTATGCTTTGATGACAGAAGTGATCCGTGCTGATGAACCCAAGTGTCTTGAAGAGGCACAGGGTGATGATAGGTGGATGGAGGCTATGCAGTCGGAGTATGGCTCCATAATGAAGAACAACATTGGGACCTTGTGGATCGACCACCAAAACGCAAGGTAATCGGAACCAAGTGGGTGTACAAGACCAAATACAAGTTCGACGGCACGTTGGATAAGTATAAGGCTCGGCTCATGGCAAAAGGATTTGCACAGGTACATGGTTTTGATTATCAAGATACTTTTGCTCCCACAGCTTGACTAACCACAATTCGCAGTGTTTTGGCTTTACCTACCTAGGGAAGTTGGCCCGTGTTTCAGATGGATGTGAAATCCGCCTTTCTGAATGGAGATCTCAAGGAGGAGGTATACGTGGAACAACCACTAGGTTTTGAGATCCCCGGTTCAGAAGGTAAAGTCTGCAAACATAAGAAGGCACTTTACAGGCTTAAACAGGTCCCACGAGAGTGGTACCAGCGAATTGATGCCTACTTTCTGCAAAACGGGTTCATGAGGAGCCCATCTGTTGCAAATTTGTATATCTTCAGAGAAGGAGGCAGGTGTATGATCGTGGTCCTTTATGTGGATGACCTTGTCATAATAGGGAACCATGAAGAGAAGATCTCGCAGAAGAGAGTTTGAAAATGCATTTTTGTTTGGGGATTGAAGTTTGGCAAGAGCCGAAATAGATCTTCATTTCACAGCTGAAGTATGCTGGAGAGATACCAAAGGAATTTGGCATGGCTGAGTGCAAGACAGTTGGTACCCCTATGGAGGTTGACGCGAAGCTCTCAAACAAGGATTCATCACCACTGGTGGACGAAGCGAAGTACAGAAGGCTTGCGGGCAGCTTGATTTACCTATGCAACACATGGCCGGACATCAGTTTTGCGACTGGTGTACTAAGCAGGTTTTCCAATAAGCCCCGAGAGAACCATTGGAGGGCAGGGATGCGGGTGCTGAAATACATCAAAGGCACACTTGATTATGGCATCACCTATACCAAGGGCAACATCTTGACCAAATTCTGTGACTCGGATTGGGCAGGACACGTGGACAGCAGGAGATCAGTGACAGGGTACTGTTTCTCACTTGGATCTAGAGTTGTGTCATGGGTCAGCAAGAAGCAACCCACAATTGCTCTTTCTTCTACCGAGGCCGAGTACAAATCTACATGCTTTGCTTCTTGCGAGGCAGTGTGATTGAGGAGGATTTTGGGGGACATGGGTGCAGTGCAGCACAAGCCTATGCAGTTATCATGTGACAATCAGAGTTGCATGGCGATTGCAAAGAACCCGGTGTTCCACGCACGCACAAAACACATTGAGATTCAATATCACTTTGTATGCGAGCTCATCATGGATGGAGAGGTCAACTTGGTGTACTGTCCGACTACAAAGAATGCTACAGACATCTTCACAAGGGCTCTTGGAAGAGACTTGCTGGAGAGTCATCTTCATTAACTTGGCATTGGGCCGAAAAAGTAAGTTCACTTGCGAGTGGACATTGAGGGGGGGTGTTAGATATCAATGCTCCACTCTCTTGTAACTATGCGGGAACCACCTAACTCTACTTGCAAGCCCCCCCATATGAGGAGAAGGCATTTGAGTAGCTCGGTTATCCGGTAGGTCCTAGTTTGGACACCAGATGGGGGTCATGTGTGGCCTGATGGTTGGACAACTTCAGATAGAGTTGGCACACCGCCAACTAGGCTACATGCAAGTGCAGGAAGGCATCCCTTGACTGACCGCACTGAGGGTAGATGGAGCATTTCCCGAGGCAGCCACTCTTGGGTTGCGGGGCCCGTTTGGAGCCTCAGATGATCCCGGATGGCTCTGGGCCGAACGGAGACCGTAGGTTAGTTGCTCTGTTTTATGCACCGGTACTATCATATGGTCGGTGGCCTATATTTCAGAACCGACCCCCAGTTGACCGTTTTGGGTGGACTGGGTCAGTCACTCAATTGAGCCTAACCGACTACGACTGGTGGCTATATAAGAGCAAGCCTGTGAAGCCCATTTCATCACTAGCTACAGCAACCCTGATTCCTCAGCATCCAGCCTCCGTCTTCTACTGTTTCCAGCATGCCATCGAAGCTTCTTTCACAGGAGCGCACGGTTGGGAGGCAGTGCCATCTATTGTGTCAATTCTACAGTAATCAAATTTTTGATTCTCCATACTATCTTGTTTTCTCTCTTGCGTATGCGATCCTGTTATTTGTTGAGCACAGACGTGTTATTTTCTTACAGTTGGCACACCTAATTTGAGAATTTGAAAGAATTCCAGACTTGAGCCCACAAATTGTGCCCTAATTTTAATTAAAGGAACCTAGTAGACCCTCTTCCTGATGTAATCATCACATCATTCCAAGTCTATGTAGAAAATACGATGGAAAGCTTGATACAGTACCAAGATTCAAGCTACCCCCATACATAGTTTGTCTACTAAAAACCTTCAAAAAAAATATGAGACTCGAAATAGGGTGTGGGTGACTAAACAAAAGAATTTACATATTATTCATTTTAAAAATTATGTGTTGAATAACAAAATTGGTAAAAGTATTGTGCTGAAAAATACATTTATGATCAACAAGGAATAGCATTGAAAATAGCCAATCAAGATTCTTCTTAGTGTCATGAAGTGGACACTAGGTTGCTCCATTGTTTTGCTCTATACCAGCCACAACTTTAGTATTTTCTAGAGCCACATCTAGGTTTTCAACATTTGATGATTCATAATCTACTAAATTGATCTCTGAAACTTTATCAGCAACATTTGAAACAATGTTATCAGGAACTACCTTGTTGGGTGTTTCTTAGGAAACATCCTATCAATTAACAAATCAATTGTTTATATGGCTTGTAACAAAGCCAAAATTGGTCATACTCTACGATATTATTTGCATCCATTAGCAATATCTCAGCCACTTGAGCATCCTTGGATCCTCTATACCTACCATGCTAGCATGCTCAAGAAAGGTTATCAAGATCAATGAGGAAGGGAAGATCCACATGCTCCTTCCCTTAATGACATAGTCTATTTAGAAGTTTTGTGCTCGAATAAGATTTGAACTCTTTCCCTTAATGTATATAACTCCTTCTAGAGCTCTTGGACTTGCCTGTTGAGATTTCATTTCTCTCTAACATATGCTTCAAATGTTTTGTTCGGTAGATGCATTAGCATATCATGCCCTTTCTACTATAGTACTTACGCATGCATTTCTAACAACTTTTTATTATTGATGAGCACCTTGTTACATCTACATCATTCTACACTACCATATTCTTGATCTATCTCATGCATGGTTAACCCTTTTTTGCATTCTAACAACTTTTTATTATTGATGAGCACCTTGTTACATCTACATCATTCTACACTACCATATTCTTGATCTATCTCTCATAATGGTATTACTTTCTCTTTTAAGGTATGATTACCTACTACCATACAAGCATTGGTTAAGCAAATACCATGCAACTCACTTAAAATGAAGAAGATGTTGTTGCACCATCTTCTTCTTCTTTTTGTTCTTTTGTTTATCCTTAAATATTTTCAGCACATGAACAACTTTTGTGGCATCAGCTACTCAACATAATTTTCTAACTAGACTAGCTACTATATTGGAAACTTCTTAGACTCTATCACTTCTAGAAAATTCAATTCTTGAGTTGTCACTAGGAGTAGTTGGGGCTTAGCAATTTCCCTCTCACCAATGACATTTCAGAACGTAACCAAGTGATTGTAAGTTGGGGCTTAGCAATTTCCCTCTCACCAATGACATTTCAGTGAAATTACTGGGGCATAAGCATAACTGTCTAGCAATCTTATCTTAATTTTATATTTTAGGTCAATGGCTATCTGGAATATGTCAAGCTCTCCCACTGGTAAGATCTAAAAGCTAAGTTTTAACATCTTGTGGAAACTAATCCTTGACTTCAAGATCTAGATGCCTACAACTTTTAAGCACCTCACTTGGATTGGTCAAAATCTATATTTCCTTATCTCTAGTTTTATTGTCAGTATTTCGATTCCCCAATCATGCAACACCTTGGCACTTTTCTGTTGAGATATCAAGCTCCACTCGCGATATGCTAGGGTGACCGTTGTGTATTTATGTCACCGACTTGTTAGCTGGAGATGCGGTTGGTACACCACCCACGAATAATAGCTGGATGATAGCTATCCTTATCTACTCTAGTTTGTGGCTCTGTTAGTATGCCACCTTAGTTAGTTGAGTTTGGTTTGAGACCCACATATAGGGTTCTTCTATTTTCTTTGTACTAGAGTTCTTTTAGCTTTCACAACTAAGAAGAGGAAAACTGTTTTCAGCCTCCACCTTTGTGTGTATTCCCCCATTGTGATTGTGAGAAAGCCTCAAGTGAGACTCCTTCCCTCTCTCCCACTATCTTCACATGGTATCAGAGCCTTGTTCGTGGTAAGGAGCTCAAGAAAGCAAACCAAGTTCGCAGTGTCCTGGTAAGAGGACAAGTGTTGCTTTCCTTTTTCGAGTTTGGGAGCAAATCTCTGCAGGTAGCACAGCCGGAAGTGCAAGAGTGCACTGTCTCAGATTGAGACGCCCTTCGCGGTGTGGCGAGAGGGTATTATATGCTGTAGGTGGGCGCGAAGCCCTCGGTGACTTTATTTTTCTGATTCGAGGTCATTTCGGGGCCCGTTTTGGAGGCAAAAGTTCTCCGCGGGCACTCAGAAAAAGGCCCTGTTTTTGTTGTGCGACCACTACTCGGCTAGTTGGTGAAAAGTTGCCATAGAAATTGCATCGTATGCCTGTGTGCAGAGATTTTGGGAGTTGCGGATTCATGCTTGTTGCCTGTTGATGCAAAATCATCACTAGGAAGTGACTGTGTGGTAAAATACCACTTTCGTCAGTTTTGCAGATCTGCCCATGTGAGGCAAAAGCTGTGTTTTTGCAGTGACAGAATATTTTGCAGTGTTCTGTAATGGCATCTGATTCCCTTTCACAGATTGTCACTGAAAAGCTTGACAAGAACAACTTCCAGGCATGGAAGTTTAGAATGACGAATTTCTTGATGGGAAAAGGCTACTGGGAGTTCATTACAGGAAATGAAGAAGAACCAGTTCTTCCTAATGTTCCCAATCAACAGGAAATGCAGGCATTTAAAGGATGGCATGAGAGAGCCAGAAAAGTTGTGTACTGGCTGTCTATCAGTATTTCAGATGCAATGATTGTGCATATTCAGGATGCAAGTACGCCAAAGGTGGCATGGGATACTTTGGCTAAAATGTACAGCACAAATACGTAGGCCAGGAAAATGCAGCTCAAGTAGAAGCTACACAATGTGCAGAGAGAAAATATGAGCATCAATGACTACCACATGAAGGTGAAGAAAATTGCGGATGCAGTTGCTTCCATTGGGTCGCCAGTGGATGATGACGATTTAGTTTCTGTGACCTTGAATGGTCTAGGAAAGGATTATGCACAGTTCCGGACATCCATTGCCGTCCGTGAAAAATTTCCTGATTTTGAGGAGTTGATTGCTCTTCTAATTTCTGAAGAGCAGAGAAATGGTGGTGCATCTTCTTCAGCAGGAACTTCAAAAGAAACTGTCTTCTAATCAAATGCTAGCAGAGGTAGAGGCAGAGGTAGAGGAGGCCGATCTGCAGGCCGTGGTAGAAATCAGAATATGCAGCAAATGCAAGAAAACCAGTCCTATGCAGGAGGACGTGGTAACTCTAGAGGCAGGGGGAGCCAAAGAGGTCGTGGTGGATGGCAGAGAGGCCAAAATGCAAACAGCAATGTTGAATGCTACTACTGTGGTAAAATGGGGCATATGGCTAAAGACTGCTACAAAAAGCAGAATGACATTATGAATGGAAAATTGCAGCAAGGCAATTATGCATCCTCTAGTAGACAAGGTGATGATAGAAATGAGCATTTGTTTATGGTGCAGCATATGACAAATTATGTGACAAGTGCAGAAGAAAGTAATGATGTGTGGTATGTTGACTCAGGTGCATCAAACCACATGACAGGTCATGCTGAATGGATGCAGGATGCAAGGAAAATGGAAAAACCAGGATTTGTGCTGCAGTGTAAGTGACTCTGTCATGGCGTTAATTCAACATGTCACCACAACGGAGGAGGCATGGACTGTCTTGAAAAATCAGTATGAGACCACGAATCAGACATGGATTCAAAATCTGGAGACTCAACTCGCAAACGAGAAACTGTCTTAGTCTGAAACGGCAGAGAAGTTCATCACTAGGGTGAAGAATCTACGCGATCAGATGACTGCGATTGGCATCACCATCACTAGCAAGAATCTAGCACGAAGGTGCATATGGATTCTCCCACCAAAGTACGACGGTCTTATTACGGCGCTGAATACGTAGAACAAAAATCCGCCACTTTGAGGATTTCAGCACGATGCTTCTGGAGGAGGAGATGCATCAAAAGATGAGGACTGGAGAAGATTCGGCTTTCTCGGCTGGATCAAAGAAAGGTAAGGGTAAGGACTCTGGTAACCCATCTTCTTTTGATGATAAAAAGAGAAAGAAGAAGATCAAATGCTTCTATTGCAACAAGGCAAGGCACAAGCAGAATGAGTGCCGAAAGAAGATTGCATATGAGAAGAACGGAGTAAAGAAAGAGTCCAGCAACAGTGCGCAGGCAGTACCAGTAGAGCTGTTCGTAGCAATTGAGGAGATTTGCACGGAGGCAGTTCATGTACCTGCGGATGAGCCTTGGATTATTGACAGTGGTGCATCGTTCCACATGACTAGTTGGAAGGATTGGTATACCTCTCTACATCCGGTAGGGAATGACATCCTGGTAGAAGTCGGCAATGATGCAAAATGTCTAGCAAAAGGAAAAGGTACGATTGCTCTCAAGTCAGATGGAGTTGGAAAACAGTTGTCCGATGTTCTTTATGTGCCCAATATCAAGAGGAACTTGTTGTCCATTTCTGTGATCACAGATTGGGACCTCAAAGTTCACTTCGATAAGAATGGCGCACAGATTTTAGATCTTCAAGGGAAGGTCGTTGGTAAAGGTACACGGCGCAACAACATATACGAACTCTCAGCTTTCAGTGCTTGAGCCGATGTGAGCAACACTAAGCTGTGGCGTGAGAGGTTTGGTCATCTAAACCTTAGTTCTTTAAAGGAGATGCATAAAAGTGGAATGATTGCAGACCTACCAGAAATTACAGATCTGCCCGATGTATGTGAAGCTTGCATGATGGGCAAGCAGCATCGGTAGCCCTTTCCTAAAGAGGCCAGCAGGGCAAAGGCTCCTCTAGAGCTCGTTCACACGGACCTTTGCAGAAAGATGGAGACGGAAGCTTAGGGTGGTTCCTACTACTTCATGACGCTGATCGCGACGACTACAGTAGAAGGATATGGATATACTTCTTGAAGACTAAAGATGAGGCTTTTAGTAAGTTCAAAGAATGGCATGTAATGGTCGAGAAAGAAATGGGGAGGAAGGTGAAAAAGTTGAGATCAGACAAAGGTGGTGAGTTCACATCAAGTGAATTCGAAAGTTACTGCAAAAGTCACGAGATCAAGAGGCGAAAACCCCTGCCACATACATCACAGCAAAATGGAGTAGCAGAGCGCAAGATGCGCGTCATCTGTGAAATGGGCAGGAGTATGATGAAAGGGAAAGATTTGCCAAAGACTTTCTAGGCTAAAGCATATAACACGGCAGTTTACATTCTGAATCGTAGCTACACGAAGGCTATGAACGGGATGACTCCATTGCATGCCTTTTCTGGTAAGAAACCTTCAGCTGCACATTTCAGAGTTTTTGGATGTGACTATTTTGTGCATGTCCCTAATGCTAACAGGACCAAATGGGAACCGAAGAGCTAGAAGTGTATTTTCTTGGGCTACAATGAAGAGGCGAAGGGTTACCATCTCTATAATCCTGTTACCAAGAAAGTAATAGTAAGTCGCGATGTGGTCTTCTCAGAACAGCCACATCAATTGGAGGAGGATGCTTCCTGCCCAAACAACTAGGACCAGGATATCCATCCAGTACAACCACCAATAGCAGACCAAACTCCCCCAATGGTGCTTGGGAGGATTCAAGATAAAGAAGAGGAAGAAGAGCCTGCAGAATCACGATGGCAACGGCCATTCCCGAAGTGGGTAAAGCAACTTTTGGACGGCAGAGAACCTCCAACCATTGAGGAGGAACCACAAAGCGAAGTACAGAAGACTTGTGGGCAGTTTGATTTACTTGTGGAACACGCGGCCGGACATCAGTTTTGCGACTGATGTACTAAGCAGGTTTTCCAATAAGCCCTAGGAGAACCATTGGAGGGCAGGGATGTGGGTGCAAAAATACATCAAAGGCACACTTGATTATGGCATCACCTATACCAAGGGCAACATCTTGACCAGATTCTGTGACTCGGATTGGGCAGGAAATGTGCACAGCAAGAGATCAGTGACAGGTTACTGTTTCTCACTAGGATCTGGAGCTGTGTCATGGGTCAACAAGAAGCAACCCATAGTTGCTCTTTCTTCTACCGAGGCTGAGTACAAATCAGCATGTTTTGCTTCTTGTGAGGCACCGTTGCAACAACCGGTTGCCTTATTGAAACTTGATACAATATTGCAAACACTACCAAATTACTCCAGTGATATAATGTGCGCTTCAATTAGTTCCCAGTACATAGCAAGACCAGAAACACTTGAATCAATATGCCTCAGAGAATTTGTTTCAGCATACAATAAGAAAACCCTTTTTTTTTTTAAAGGCCACAAATACTTAGATTCACACATTATGACCAACATTGAGACCTTGACAATTACTATAGAGAACAACTCATGCTTTATACTCCTTCCCGTAACTCAGAAGAAACTCTAAGACACTCGAATGAAACTTGGCAAGATGCTTACTGTAGGGCTGCAAACCAAACTTCTAAGACTAAAGAAAAATTCAACTTCCATGTAAATTCAAAAGACCAAAACACTGAAGCGTGGCAAAACTTCAAGAATCAAATAGTTGAAATGGCTACAACTACAAACAATTAAACCCAATTACAATAGTACCAATTACTCAAGATCATTTTTTGTAGGAATGAAACCCATGACAAGCCCAAACATGTTGGTCAACAAATGACCCTCAACTTTTTTGTTGAAGAGTTGAGACATAAGGTATTGGGTATTGTCTTCAAGTAGCTGTATGAAGGGAGAGGATAGCTAAGGCACTTTATCCGCTATTGCATCATTTAGAACTACTTCAATCTCAACTCCCTCTTGTGTGGTGATGACACCTCTGATCTTTGGGATCTTCTACATTCAACATTAGGTATATCAATAAATTGCAAGGACATGCCTGATTAACTGCTACCGAAAAATTAGACAAACTCAAGAAGGAATACATGGAAGCTGAAATAATAATTTTAGATGAGATATTACTAATTGGTGAGAGAATGTTTAACTTTATGGATCGAAGACTACATGCCATCAAACACATTCATAATTTACCATTCGATGGCTTGGATGTTATAATAACATGTGACTTATACCAATTGCCTCATGTACGTGACAATTGGATATTTTAAGAACAAAACCCTTTAAAGCAAAGTTGTTGGAAAGAAAACCTCACATATTACAACTTAACACCATTATGCGTCATGGTGTCACTAACATCCTAAACCAATTTAGAACACACACGCATCATCTAGAAGACATTAGTGCGATCAACTCTGTATGCTACTGCAAGGTACTGCTAGACTTGGCATTGCCTTACTTATTCTATACAAACAAATCGGTACATGCACACAACAGACACATACTCCAGCATACTGACGGTGATGTTTACATTTTCCCATCTATATAAACAATAAAAATAGCGATTCATTATCTGGCCTCCACAAAGAAATAAAACTAAAAATAGGTATGGTCATTGAGCTATGTGTTGAAAACTACAACACATCCGATGGTCTTGTAAATGGAGCTGATGTGGACAATTTAAAGCAATGACAACTTATAATTCACTATTTGGATTGAATTTTCAAACCCCAATGTGGGAGCATAAACACGACAACAAAATCGGTACTTAGACAAGGATCATATCAACCAACAATGGGATGCGATACTTCTAATTACAAAATAAATCCAAGTAGGAAATAATACAAACCGTGTTGTCACACGAACACAGTATTAATTCCAACTAGCATAAGCAAGAAGAGTGCATCATGCACAGGACTCAACATTAGAATCACTATGCTTTGACCCCACAAGCAGGCCACAATACGGCATCACATATACAACTCTTTCAAGAGTGCATGCCAAGGAAAATCTTTACCTCATAAAACCCTTAAACAATACTCACTTCCATGTAGCTGTTGCTATAAAAACACAAAGGCTTCTTACAACTGTAGCTTAGCAATGCAATGTACCTCGCCTTGAAAATTGGAGTACAACACATATTATCTTACAAACATTGAACACTTGTTCATTGCAATTATATGCAGCCAATTTAAATGTAGATTATAATCTCCCAGCATTTGACTTACTCTATCTCATTGAAATCTGGACTGCACGTCTAGCTGAATATATAAACAAACAAAAGGTTGCTACAATCACGACATTCTAGGGAATGGGTACATCGCTCATATACAATCGGCTTTCCAGGGAATGGGTATATCGCTTATATACAAATGTTGGCTTTCCTTATGCTCACATAGAATGTTTATAGTAATTGGGCTTGAAATGGTTACACCACATTCCCAACCAAATTCAAGGCAATCAATGTTTATTATTTCCATATATCAAATCGAGGCATGTCACCTTCACACTTTCTTAGAGCACCTAGCACAAGAATTGCTTACAAAAATATATAGCTACCCAACTTTTGCTTTAGGAGATTTCAACATCAACATGCTTGAATGTTCTAAAAAATACAACTAGCAAATCTCATGGAACAGCATCATATGCACTTAGTAAACAAAGACTCGACAACAATCCACGGATCTCAAATTGAGCATATGTGGACAAACACACCGATTACCAATAACTCAAGCATATTAGACTGACCATAGTCGTGTTTACATTGCATATCAATTTCCAGCGTGGCTACTATTATTTATAGCACCTTAGAATTCCATGCCTAAGTGCATGAACTTGAAATGATTGCACCACACTTCCACCATAGAGTAGTCTACACACCTGAAATCCATTGTGCCTAGACAAGTACACCAATTATCAACAATTGCTTTGGAATAATGGATGCCCGAGCAGTTTTTCCCAGCATTTCCAAGCCTCATCAATTCCCATGACTATCTAGCCACCCAACTTTTGAGTTGGAGCATTTCAACAACGACAAAATACTGAAACATTTACAAAAGCAAATACAACCAAGAAAACTTAGACCGACACATCAATTACCAACAGTTGCGTTGAAACAACTTGGGCATCCTCCAGCACACCTTCCCTTATTTACAGCACCTTGCAATTCCATGCTTAAGTGCCCAAATTTGAAATGCTCATAGCACATTTCCAGCTAGCTTCAATTTCCATGCTTAAATTATGATCTTAAAATGTTGTTACTTAGTCAAGTCTAACTATCACAAAGTATTCCATAAGAGCACATCAAATGCAACAAGGGTTGTGGTTAACGCTCTATGGGGTTTAGCTGGAGGTGCCTAATGTTGTTAGTGTTATTGGTCTTATGCTTGATTGTTGTGCTTGACTATTGTGCTTTGTGATTCGTGCCTAATGTTGTTAGTGTTAATGGTCTTATGCTTGATTGTTGTGCTTGGTGATTCGTTCAATTGACCGTTAACAACTAATGTGATTGACGGCTAAAGTACAACTAATAGAACTAGTGCAAGGGATTAGAATTGATGCAAAGATACCAATTGAGATCTCAAAAGTCCAAATGTCATTGCTTGATCAAGTCTAACCATAGGAGCACATCAAATGCAACAAGAATCCTAGTAAGTGCTTTGTATGGTTTGGTTGAAGGCGCCTACGTAGGATATGATTTGCCATACTACATGGCCAGTATTTTTAGTAATCTCATGTTGATATTGATGTGGTTAGTGTTATTGGTCTTACACTTAATTATTGTGCTAGTTCCATCCCCCGCTCCTCTCAGCCCAAGGGCTAGACACCCATAGTAGCACGAGTCAGAGGCCGATGTAGGTCCATGAAAGCCAATGACTAGACTACGTGAGGAGCGGGCAATAGCGGCGGGAGACTCGTCTCTTGGTGTGAAGGGGCCTAATATAGAAAATAGATTTTGCTAGCAAAATGGAAAAACAAAGTTTCATGAAAAGTGAGCATAATAACATCATAACACGTGCTTGCTACTAGTATACTTGACTTACTCCCAATCCACATGTCTATGTTTATGTCTATTTGATTGATGCAAAGAGAGCTCTGTGGAACAATGGCTGTTGGAAGCTCCAGACAATGGAGGCCTTCGCGTCAACAGAGCTCTTCGAAAGGTCACACTTCTCATAAATCTCCTCATGCTGGACAGCCTTCTCAAGGATCGGCGTCGAGCTCCATTGGTAGCCCCTCGTCGGATTCCAAACCATCCGCTTCTAGCTTTGTTGACATCAATCAGCACGATTTGGCTCAGCTTGGTGGTCAAGCAGACCATCCTAGATTCTCTAGTCTTAACGAGGATCCTTCATCCCTGCGATTTTCTCTCGTCCCCTACTTGCCCCACGACGATGCAGTAGCGGCAGGTTTGGGCGCTCACCAGGGTGCAATAGACGCCCTTGAGGCGCAGGAAGTGACCGATATTCTGAACGAGGAGCTTGGCAAATTGTTAAAGATGCGATCTAGTGAATTCTGGATAACAGGTGCCTCAGCTGATACTGTAATTCCCTCTCCGGTCGGTTCCTCTGTGTGTGTTTTTTTCTTTCTTCGCCTCTAAGTTGGTAGAGATTGTGTTGGCGCTTTAAATTTCCAAAGAGTCAATAGGTCTGCATATTTGCTGCCAATGCAGCACCTTTGATGAGACGACCTCACTTGGTGTCCCTCTACCGAAGCGTGGCATCGTATATTGCCATGCTTGCCAATGAGTTCAATGCGTTATCATTCAATCTAACCAATTATCTGGCTCGACACTCCCTCTTACATGTGTTTGTACTAGCGGGCATTGTGGTAAGCTTTTTGTTATACGAGGAGAGGTTAGGTGAAAGGCAGTCCAAATTAGTTGAACATAGTTTCCGGTGTGTCTGTTATGGGTGCCGCAGCCTTAGAAAGTGAAATACATCCATAGATGGGTTTTATCCTTCTTATTTCTCAACCACAGAGTTATCTGGATCTTCTTCTTTCTTTTTAATTGTAAATTCTAGATTGCAAGCACATTACACATTACAGTAAGTTCCACCCCAATCTAGAGCAGCAAACCGCTTGTGATAGCTGAATGAATCAGCATGTAACATTCTTTGATGCTATCAAATAGGATAGTAGTAGCGTCTTGCCACTTTGTGGGCACTCTTGGCATATGACCTTTTGGAATACATCTGACCTAGATTGCAAAACACATTGAGAAATTGCAGTTCCCTTGACAAACTTGCTCGTTACTGGTCAAGCATGAAAAGGAAGTCTCGCCTCAATCTGAAGCAACAAGCCAGCTTTTGAAAGCTGAATGATCTTTAGTTGCAGCATAGATGCTTGGGCTTGGAGTGTCTTACCACTTGGAAGCTGCAAGCTGCTGGAAGCACAACAGCTGTTATTTTGAAATCTCTAAGATTTTTTGAGCTTCTTGTCACATTTGTCATGTGTTCCTTTCCTAGCCTTTGACTTATGGATGGCCAGACACTGTCTGTAAATCTACAGATTAGCTGAGTCTAAATCCACATGTGAGAGCCTCTTGTTGGCTGCTGCCTGCTCTACCAACATGTACAAGCTCTTCCGATCTGTATGGCTGGTCTTGCCGATGTCAGCCCTCTGCTAACTGTGCAGGCCTGTCCTGCACCTGTACATGCTGTGTACCTGGGTCCTGCTGTGGGCTGCAGGGTTGCCACATAGACAGCCATGCCATGGGCTGCCGATGCCCATAGAAATGCCTAAAGGTCATAAATGATAAAAGGCATAAGTTGTGACGATATGGGATTGTGCCATTGATAGGTAGTTTGTGCGTGCCAATGTCGTTATCGACTACTCTGTTGGAGCAAACACGTTTTCTGTTTACCACGTCCATCAGCTTATGATGGACTTGCAGATGATGGTAAGTTGCATGACTTCATATCATGTTTGAACCCCGCGTTACATACTGTGATATCTTAAAAGAGAATTTCAGTCACAGCCAAGGCTATGCTGTGTGCTGAAAGCACTCAATGATTTCCAGGGCCCTATTCAACATGGCTCTAACAAGCACCAATAGAATCATAATTCAGCTAGCAGATCTCATTCATCTAAGTGTTAGAAATCAACCAACAGAGTGTACGCACAACAGAAGACTGATAGAATAGCCCAAGAGCTCACACAGTGTGTTTGGTGTGTGTCTGCTAGTCTATAGAACCTTGGACTTGTCTAGTGGACCATATGACTTGTACGTTACCTTGATCTTTGGAGACCTAGCCTCTATATCCCAAGCATGAGTTTGGCCTATGGAGTCAATCTCTGTTTTCACGGATTCCTCCCAATTTGAGTCACCCCTCACTTCATATAATGTCTTCGGCTCTTGAATGTATGAGCTGATAATCCACTGGGTTGGCTTTGTCTTTCTGATATGTGATGATATGAGGGTTTCTTTCTGATCTGTGATGATATCAGGGTTATCTCCCAATCTATTAGACTCCTCAAAAGTCTCCACCTAACATCAGGGTTGTCTTTGAGGTCTCTGTTGTAAGTGCTCCTAAAATGCGGTGGCTCAACTTGTTCTTCCTTACAACCACATCCTCGCCCGAGTTGATGTCGAACCATATTTCTGACATTGTCAAAAGTGCTAGGTCAATAAAGCTGAGCGCTTTGGAGGTCTGTTGCGTCCTTTGGAGATACCTGAAAAGAAACAACAGAGTATGTCCATGAATTTTGTGGCGGGATTACCCATCGCCCTATGCCCTGCAGTCATCATAGTCACAAAACTACTGTAGCTCCGAGGGAGCATTCCCAACATCAGCGTTGCCATCCTGGTTGAGCTCGTCCTTTGACCAACTGCCGCTAGCTAATCCTGCACCACCTTTAGCTTGGTGATGTGTTTCTGTACCAATTCCCCTTCATCCATTCTCACTCTCTTTCGAAGTCCAAGATTCTCTCCTCATTATCGAGCTCATACATATCCCTGAATGCCGTCCAGTCCTCGAAAGAAGTGTTCGCCATTTGAATATGAGGCAGGACCATTTCCGCCATTGTTCCCACAATGATAGCCAAGGCTTGCGCATCCTGGATCTACCATTCTCTCACTAATACAGGGTCCGCTGGCGTTGTCACTGCCGTTGAGGATGATGTGGCTAGAGTAGCTGTTGGAGATCAACATCTCCTGATGTCACCTAGCCCATGCTTGTGGGTGTGCCAGCCCAGTGTGAGGCTAGGGTAGGTAGAGAGATGGCCTTCGTTTGTGGGTGTGCCCCTGTGAGGATAGCGAGATCCTTCCATGTGCAGGTGCACTGTCTCCAGGCAGGGGACAGGCTTCCTAGGTCAGCCTATGTGCTGCGTGGCAACTTTTGGAGGCGCCTAGGGTTGCGAGTCGGGGCTGGAGGTGCACCCTACTGTGCACCTTTGGAGGCCTGAGCTTGACAAGGGGTTCCCGCGGTGCCAACTAGGTCCTAAATGTATGTAACTGTAAGAGATCCTCTCGGATGACCTGCTTCACCTTGTGATATGTAAGCACGATGGAGGGAGCCTCGACGCTGTACTGGAAGGGAGGTAAGTTGTCTATGTGGAGTCCCAAGCTCTCAAACCATCTACATGTGCGTGCATACCAACACCTTGGGTCACCCTCTGCTGCCAGTGCCATGGAGAGAGAGAGAGAGAGAATATTATTTATATATTAACAATAAATTATATTATATACAATATTTTATGCGTTTCTAGGTGAAACCCCAGGCAAATTCTCAAAACATTTCTATATGAAACCTGTGAAACACGTTTCTGGAAACATTTCTGGTGACAACGGTTTGTTTACCAACTTTTGAGTTGCTATTCTTGCAAGTTGTGATCCATCTGATAACTCTGTTATAGTAGCATATTTTTTAAAGTATCAACAGAACAGGGAACAATGCCCCATTCTCTCACTCCTGAGAAGTTCAAGGGTACTCAGGAAAATAGTGTTTGAGGAAATGTGGTGAAGTCACTTACCTTAAGAATTTTAAGAAACCTTAATAATGTGAAGTCTATAAATTATCCTTCCAGATCTGATTCTTGTGCTACACAGTGACCGTGGACAACTCTATCCAAGTATCATTAGACAGCTACTTGCAATTTCGAAGGCGCTGGTATGATGCACCTGCCAATGAAGACAGGAAATCGTTCGCTGGGATGGTTGTTGGGGATCAAGAGTTGTGTCGCCGTGTTTTCATGGTTCTTTTTCGCATGTAAATACTTGCTTAACCCTTCGGATGAATTCTTTATGGGCAAGATCTGATTGGCTTCTTTGAGCTTTAAGATTGCTTGCTGTTAACATAATTTATTTTGGTGTGATAAATTCAGGTGGTTTTTAACTTCTATTTTTAATTGTAATGTACAGGTCATCACATTTCGAACCTGGGTCCTCTCCAATTGATTGTTTATCTCCTGAACAGCATGCAGGTCTTGAGAAATTGGGGCTTTGACTTTCCTAGCATCAAATTGAATTCTGGCCTTCTCTAGATGTGCAGATACTATTGAGCTTGAGCTCTGAATGACTCTCCTACCAGACTGACGTTTTTTTTTTTGATTGGTATTTTGTCAGCAGAGATTCTACACGATAAAAAACTTTTTGACATTCCAAAGCTACTAGATATATGTGCAATTTTTTACAATGGCAATCCAGATTTGACAGGACACCTGGTTAGTTGATATTTATCTCACAAAACTGTTGATAAAAGGTGGAAATATGTGCAACTAGGAAGTTCCAATTTCTTTGCTGTAATATTATGGCATTAGACAACCTGTGGGATGCCTTGTGGGATGCCTTGATATTCAAGTTTTGCTCCTGTGAATGATGTTTAGTGACAAAGTAGAAATAAAAACACAACAGGTCTTGTGTTTAAATCTGGCCCAGAATGGTAAAAAAATACAAATGGACATAGTACTGTACACTAAAGCTACAAGGGATCTTGAAAGTTTTGTTTCATGATAATTATTGGCTGTGGGAAATCATTATGATTATGGCTATCACATTTATGGCGAGGGTTATAGCTATCACATTATACTTGCTCTTTGAATTTTCGTCCAAGTGGTGATCAGCTGTTCAACTACATCGCTTTATCTTACGCAGGTGCAAAAGCCCCAACAGCTAAACTTATTCTTTAGAACAACTAAAAATCTAAATTTGTATGATTGCGCTTTGACAGCTCCATAGGCAATGCGGGATAATCTCCAGGACACCATCGGAGCAACAATGGCACTGCCCCTCCACCTGCATGTGCTCCAACCATGGGCCGATGGGCAATCCTCCATGGGCTGCCAGCCAAAAGAAGTATGAGATCTTCCTCGGCCGCAAGCTGGACCACAACCGCATCCACAACCTGTAAATGTGATAGCCATAATTATAATGATAGCCATAATTATAATAATAGCCATAAATGTGATAGCCATAATCATAATGATTTCTCACAGCCAATAATTATCATAGTAGCCAATGCTTATGATAGCCATAGTATCACATTTATGGCTATCACATTTCCCACAGCCTTTTTTTTTTTTTTTTGGCGTAAAAAGTAGTGCTAGTTATATTGCTTGAAAACGAGAGTACAAGAGGGCCTAAGGGCCAGCGGGCTGCAATCGCAAAACGGATACAGCCCGAGGTAACAAAATACTAATTACAAGCCTCTCAGGGCATAATCATCGGAGTGTGGACAAACAGCCACGGTGGGGGGGAGTAATGCCACTGAAGACTCTGAGCAGAGTGCTGGAAGAACAGCTCTCGATGGTCCCAGTCGCGAAGGAAGCGCCATCTCTTCTCCTTCCCTGCCCGGGACTCCCCCTAAATCTGATCCCACTGACCCTTGAGCGTATGAATGATCGTGCTCCAAATGTCTGCTAGGGTCTGGGTAGCAGAAGAAGTTCAGACATGCCAGCCTGCAATACTCCCTATAATCTCCCAAACTGGGTGCCGAGTCATCGCTCCTGCATTTGTCTCTATCAGATGCCAAGGGAAGCTGTCCATGTATGCCCAGGTGGCCTGCGTGATGAAGAAAACTGGATCCTGCCTAGAGAACTCATAAGCCAAGTGGTGTCCCATCTCGATGCTGCACCAGCAAACGGCTCCCCAAGTGACCGGTCCTAGCTCAGGTGCAGCCCTCGCTAAGATCCCCATGACTCCCTTCCAAACTATCTGAGCATGCGAGCAGCTCCAAAGGCAGTGCTTCAGGGACGACTCCTCCTGAAAACACATCTGGCCCCTCCTGCCCCATCTGCCTCAGCCAACTGCCAACTGGTAGCTCCTTGTGGGCCACCATCCAAAGAAAGTAAGATCTTCCTCGGCCGCCAGCTTGCCCAAAGAGTCTTCCAGAATGTGCGAAGAAAGACCAGAGATATCCCTTGGGCATACCAACTATGTGCCTGTGTGGGTAGTCGGCGCTGGAGAGCCCCAAGAGCACGCCTACGAGTACGTGCACTGTAAGAGAAGAAGGGGGTAGGGTTCTCTGAGGTCTCCAATGGTGGCCAGCGCCACTCCCTTGGGTCCCACTCCACCTCTGTCAAGGAACGGCCCGGCCATGAGTCCTGAAGAACTCTCTGCACATCTTGTCACCTTTCCTAGCCCAAACGGACTTGGAAGCATGAAACGAGAACTCTGAGCGTCGTTGGGTGATCTCCTCTAGCATGGCTCGGGCTCTAACCTCTTGCCGTCTAAGCTCCTTAGAGCTTGGAGAAGACTGCTGCATCCGCTGTATCGAGGCGAGATCTCGTCTGAGACCCCTCTCCTTCGCCCACCTTGCCTGACCTGAATCGCCTCCTGTTGACAGATGAGACTAGGCTCGGCAAGTGCCTAAGCTACCTGTGCTGCCATATCCCCCATGGGGTCCCAATCCTGCTCCCATAGGTCCACTATCCTGCTGCGAACCGCTGCTCTGGAGTAGATGGAGTCAGGGATCTGGCATGAGCGTGGAGGTGAGGAGTGAGAGGCTGAGTCCAGGACTAGGATGACTGGGGCATGGTCAGAGAGGGTCGTCCCTGGAACCACTCCTGACTCTCCACCTCTACCTAGCGCCCAATCGCTGACATAGAAATGGTCCAACCGCTCCAGAAGTCTGCCTCCCTCCCTCCTGTAACCCCAAGAGAAGTCTAGACTCCCTGTCCATCTGCAAAAGGAAGGCTCCCTCCAGCTGTCCCGACCTCCCACAGCAAACAAGGAGTCCCAATCGCCATAATTATAATGATTTCCCACAGCCAATAATGCCCAAAGATAATGATCTTCCTCGGCCGCAAGCTAGACCACAACCGCGTCCACAACCTGGAGCGAACATCCCAGGGCACTCTCTGGGTCACCCATTTGTTGTAAGAGGAGCTTCCAAGGCTCTGCCCCTGGGGTGAGGCCACGAACCACCAACTTGGCCAGAAGGGCCCTGCTCTGCATCTCCGGATCAATGATACCCAAGCCTCCTAGTGCCTACTGCATGATCACCGTCTGCCAAGCTACTCGGGCCCTAGTGTTCCTCGTGCCATCTAAACCTGCCCAGAGGAAGTTCCATACCATCCGTCGGAGCTGCCTAATGCATCCTCTATGAAAGCACTAGCAGGAGGCTATATACCAGGCCGTGGCAAGGAGGACCTAGTTTGCCACTAAGGCGCGACTTGTGAGGGAGAGTTTGGCCGAGCTCGCCGAGCTCTAATAGAGAAGCTTGCGCCGAACACTCTTAAGGACATGGGTAATCTGCTGCTCTGCTATGATGTCAATACTGTCACCCATTTAAATATCCTAAGTCAAAGTACAGTCAACCATTTATCTGATCATAATTAAAGCATTTTCATATGTGTTAATTATGGTCAAAGAGTTCTTTTAATGGTCAAAGAATTGACTATGGTCAAAGATACTTGACTCTGGTCAAGTAAACCTGATTTTGGTCGGGGAGACTTAGTTTATTACCAATAGGGTTAACTGCAGTTAACCAGAGAACCACAGAGCTGACTACGGTCAGAGAGTGTTGACTTCGGTCAACGAAACTTGGCATGCGCCAAGAGGGTTAACTACGGGTAACCAAGATGTGCCAACTTCGGTTGGAGAGACTTGACTATAATTAAGGTGCCTCGACCCTTGGTCAAAGTCCCTTAATTATGATCAAGAGCGTTGACTTCGGTCAACCAGATTATAAATATATATTTTTATATTTGTTATGTGTGCACATGTGTTCAGTGGGGACGCCCATCGTGACTAGAATTAGTCCACAGTGTGTTATTTGCATGCAAAGTGCTAACAATTAATGGGTGCCATGGTGGTGCGCTTTAATTAATTGTTGCAGGTACTAGGAAGGGTTATTTTCCTAAGCGCTACGGAGCCTAACAAGCATTTAGGAGGCGGTTCGCGTGACCAAGTGCTTCGAAGACTCCAGAGTTGCCCTTAGTGGCATGTAATAGGACTTAGTCTAGATTTTAGACAAGTGGCATGTTGCCAATTTGAAATGAGCTTGAAGCTCTTGCAATATTGATTCACGTTGGATTTTGTATCAAACAGCTCCACGCTGAACACTTTGTAACAGATTCTCTCTTCAAGAAATAAAAT
This sequence comes from Dipteris shenzhenensis, assembly GCF_047967505.1. Lineage (NCBI taxonomy): Eukaryota > Viridiplantae > Streptophyta > Polypodiopsida > Gleicheniales > Dipteridaceae > Dipteris > Dipteris shenzhenensis. The sequence goes on from NC_141615.1 coordinate 37,545,390, forward strand.
ACCTTGGGGGGGGGAGGGGTTCCAGCCCGACATATTGTCTTGGGCCCTAGCTGTGTAGAGAGAGAGAGAGATAGAGCTCTTATGAGTGTTTCTGCAGTAAATTATGAGCGTGCGGCTCCATGAGAGAGCTAGCGATTGCATTGGTATTAGAGCTCAGATCAAGCCCTTTCTTAATAGGTTGACGATCCAAGTTAATTGAGAATGCTTAACGCATTTGAAGAGCGGGGATGGATTGGTGTGCAAATCAGACGAAAGGGTTGGGGAGTTACATGCTTCTGTTCTGTACATCTGTTTCAGGAGCATAGTTGTACTATCAAGGAAACAGTTGAAAGAGCTTGCGCTGGGATCAGAAGCAAGCGGGAGTGAGCGTGGGATTTTTCGTTTGTACTATGGGTGATTCTCCATTTGGCGGCTCTGGATTTATTGACGAAGAGATGCCTTCACGGGGATACATGGCGCAGGCCCATTTGTTTTGACGGAGATACAGACGTGCGCCGACGATGAATTGAGGCGCTCAAACAACGAACGCTAATCCGGAAGGCGTGAGCTTCATGTGACCTACGAAAGGTGATTTTGGAGATTTTTGACGGGATTTCCAAGTTCCGTCGTCGATTCCGTGCGCGGGCACTAGGTGTTGCAGAAGCCAGAAGAGATCAGTGCACTGGCACGACGCGCGACGCCGACCAACCAGCCAAGGTCTCAAACCTTAGGCTGACGTGGCAGCCAGCCAAGTTGATGTGGCAGACACGTGTCAGTAGGAGATGTGGCAGAGAACACCGGCTGACATGGCAAGTATGACAGAGTTGACATGGCGCTTACACGTGGCTACATAAGAGAATATCTACAAGAGGGAGAGAAGGCTCATGGAAGAGGCTTGAGGAGACTAGAGCTACAGCAACATGAGGCCTAATGGTGGAAGAGATGATGAACAAGGGAGAGGAGGGCTCCGTTTATAGAGATTTTGTCACCCTCCTTCACCCATTTACAATTGCTGCCTATAGATTCATTTCCCCATCAATCACATAAGCCCATATGTCACCATCCATGTCGGCTACTCTTGCCTTGTGTCCCATCAAAAGATGCTCAAGACTCTTAAAATATTGAGAAAGTCAAGAGTCTCCCCACATGGAGCCCATAAGGACCCTCTTTTTTCCATATGTCCACATCCTCCTTATTCCACATAGGAATTCTAGAAGGATTCCTCTTGACTCCACCCTCCTCCACATGCCTTCCACACGCTTGGCATGTGGCCTCTCTTATATTATTGGAACACATGGACATGAGCCCACCTCTTTACATGATTCACTCTTCCTATTTTCTAAAAACCCCATAATATCCTATACACAAATAACTCTCACCCCATACCAAGGTATTTATCATTCATACACATGGTATTTACAATGATCCATTCCACTCATCCTCTCAATCCCATACAATATCTTAGAAAATAGAAATAAGTGAGAGCCGCTAGGCTATCACTTGATACTCAAGCTCTTATCAAACATAGAAGAAAACAATACCAATGCCAAATAAAAAATATCAATTTTTAGCATCACATCTTCCCCCCCCCCCCAGCAGATCTAGTGCAGAGAGGGTCTGCTGGCCCTCAAGGTGGTCGAGCATAGAAGAATTTAAGGCGATACTCATTGGTGCAGCCGGGTATCACCATGCCGTCAACATCCTCAAGCTGATAGGTTCCATTGGTGACATTCATATACATCCTTATGGAGGCGTGGCCAAAAGTAACCAATCTCTGCTTCTGTTGAGGAGTTAACCCTCAAGGAAACATGCCTTCTTTCACATATTGCTGAACATCTTGCAATTCTAGCCATCCAGTGTCTACCAAAGAAACCACCCCCCGGTCTTGTACTACAATGGCTTGAGTAGCCAACTCATCTGCCCTTTGATTTTCTTTTCTGTTTATATGAACAAACTTGCAAAAATCAAATTGACTACATAGTGCCATAGCCTGTTGATTAAGATCCTTCAAATGAGGACTTCTTGTCTTGTAATGCCCTTGCATTTGCTTTATAATAAGCTGAGAATCTCCTCTTACTTCCAATTCTTTAACTTGACTGCGAAGACAACCATCCAAACCAAGAATCAAAGCATTATACTCAGCTGCATTGTTAGTTGTGATACCTAGAAGCTCTTGTCCTCTAGCCCATACTTCTTGACCTCCAGAATTCATCAAGACCATCCCCCCGGCTCCTTGTTGGCATGAAGTGTTAGAAAAGACCCAACAGAGGGTACACGTAGCGGAAGACTTATAGTAATGCCCAGGAGCTCTCACAGTGTGCGGTGTGGGTGTGGAATCACAGACTTCTTTACTTATGTGCATACAATAGGTGTGCAGACTCATCAATAGACAATGAACCAACCAGATAGAGAAACCACCAAAATATATATTTCCGTCCACAACTATGGACACAATACAAAAGAGACAGATCCAGAGTCCCACCAATGGTGTGGTCCTCTGATCTTACCACAAAGTCCTCCTCCTATCTGCTGGCTATCTGTAGACTCGAGTCCGCGTGCTCCACCTCGAGCTTCTGTAGACTTTCCGTCCAGATCACAACTCCTTGCTGCCCTGAGAGACGGCCAAGGTTCAGCCCTTGAGAGCTCAGTCTGCAGCACACCTTCTACTTTCCATCACCTCCAAGATGAGGCCCAAGAAAGTGTCTTCTGGCTGCTCCTGTCTGCTGCTGATTCTGCTGAACTGTTGGATGAGAAATGAGGCCCTTTTATAGGCCCCAAGGGGGCTGGCAAAAAAAACCGACCAGCCTGGTACAGACTGGCTGACCAGTCTGTGGCTGGTCCAGCCCTATAAGGGCACACTCCCCCAGGGCTTTTGGCCCACACTTTCAGGGTCCTGTGGCCCTCCTTTCAAGGCAGATATCCAGCCTATAAAAGGCCTGTCTCCTGCCCACTGACAGCCACAGTTCCTGCTGCAGATCTGGGCCTGCACACCCTGCCATATCTGCGCCTCTGCCAGGACATCTTCCCAGCCACGTGTCATGCGCCGTACACTGCTGATGTCATCGCGCCTTGCCAGGTCAGATCTAGGGCTTGCTGTCCCTGCCTTCTGCTCCTTCCACAAGTTCCGTCCTTTGCAGCTTTCTTCTCTTGTGAGGTGCTGCCCATGTGGCAGCCCCCTCTCTCTTTCTTCTCTGGGCATCTTCTGCCCTAGGTCTCCCTCCCCCACGCTCTCCTCATTTGGGGGCATGAAGGACTCATCAAAATACAAGACAAAAGCTGTTGATGGTGTCTCCCTTTCATCATTACTGTCCTCCTTATATTTCTTTTCTTCTCTTAGATCCTGCCATCTTGTGAGTAAATCTGCCATGGTGGACCTAGTGGTATTTTCAGTGACAAAAGAGAAAGAGAACTCTTGAAGCTTAGAGAACCATTTTGCAAATCTCCCCCGAGGATTAGGCTTGCGAACTAGATATGCTAATACAGACTGAGAGGTAAGGAAGAAAAATGGCCGAGGTAATAAATAGGAGTGAAACTTTCTGACTGAAAACACCAAAGAGAGGGCTTGCTGCTCCATTTCTTCATACCTTGTTTCCACCTTTGTAAGCTGTCAGCTGGCATAATAGATATATATCTAGGAGTTTGAAGGGGCTGATTGGGTCGGATGGGTAGGTTCCAAGGAAACATTGCACCTCTTTCATAGACACCTTTACACTTAGCTCAAAACACTCCAAATTGTCATAAGACACATAGACCCATAACTTTTAGCAAAGACATGATATCAAATATTCAAACACATATCCAGATGTGCCTTGAAATGGGCTTCGCTCTGATATAAGTTTCATAAGAAACAGAGAAGCGGTCGGAAAGATATGGGCAGTTTACTGGACGAGGGAAAAAACTGTCTGAAAAAAAACAGTCACACACAGAGAGTCATAGATTTTTTGTTTGAAATTTAATACAATAACTAAAGATATAGGATGATGCTCCTTGAAGAGAGCTTCGCGCTGATATAAGTTTCGTCCAAATCGGACGATGGAGCAAAAAGTTATGAGCAAAATACTAACAGGGGGTCAAACTGTCATGAAAAACACCTACTCCTACTGGTGCTGACTTGGGAGAATACTACCTCCATGCTTAGACTTCATCAACGATCCAAGTCCCATAGGAGGAGGGAAGGAAGAGCCCCCTTTGTGGCTTGGGAAATAGATAAACCATCTATGCGCAATGAGCAGCCGAATAGACAACACTTCTGAGCACTTTGAAAGAGAAAGCAATGGAAAAATGAAAGAGACACTCAAGAGAGAGAACCTGAAGTAACCTTCATTACTAATAGAGTGAGACTCCACTCCAATGCAAATCAAAATACTACAAATACAAGGGAGAAGAAGAGGTTTCATACGTACAAGAGGGAGCGGAAGCTCCAAGACTACTCATAGAGAGAGAATGAATTAGAGAGAGATGGACTCAAGAGTCTATATAAGAGAATATCTACAAGAGGGAGAGAAGGCTCATGGAAGAGGCTTGAGGAGACTAGAGCTACAGCAACATCTACAAGAGGGAGAGAAGGCTCATGGAAGAGGCTTGAGGAGACTAGAGCTACAGCAACATGAGGCCTAATGGTGGAAGAGATGATGAACAAGGGAGAGGAGGGCTCCTTTTATAGAGATTTTATCACCCTCCTTCACCCATTTACAATTGATGCCTGTAGATTCATTTTCCCATCAATCACATAAGCCCGTATGTCACCATCCATGTCCTTTTTGGCTACTCTTACCATGTGTCCATCAAAAGATGCTCAAGACTCTTAAAATATTGAGAAAGTCAAGAGTCTCCCCACATGGAGTCCATAGGGACCCTCTCTTTTCCATATGTCCACATCCTCCTTATTCCACATAGGAATTCTAGAAGGATTCCTCTTGAGTCCACACTCCTCCACATGACTTCCACACGCTTGGCATGTGGCCTCTCTTATATTATTGGAACACATGGACATGAGCCCACCTCTTTATATGACTCGCTCTTCCTATTTTCTAAAAACTCCATAATATCCCATACACAAATAACTCTCATCCCATACCAAGGTATTTATCATTCATACACATGGTATTTACAATGATCCATTCCACTCATCCTCTCAATCCCATACAATATCTTAGAAAATAGAAATAAGTGAAAGCTGCTAGGCTATCACTTGATACCCAAGCTTTTATCAAACATAAAAGAAAACAATACCAATGCCAGATTAAAAATATCAATTTTTAGTGTCACACTACCGTACAGACTCACCTAGACCTAGACTTGATGATTATGTGGAATGCAATTGACATGAATGCTAAATAGACTCACCTAGACCTAGACTCACCGTACGGACTCACCTAGACCCAGACTTGATGATTATGTGGAATGCAATTGACATGAATGTTGAATAGAAGCATACCGCGTCATTAGCCAAGTAGAGCATGTGTTGAGTTTGTGCATCATCCTAGTTGTCAGGTGTCTATCGACGCTGCGGTGTTCACTTTGATGGAACTCTCTTAGAATAAGGCACGCGGGTTCTTGTGTGGCTATAACCAAAGCAAGGACAGGTTCTAGTGGTACTGCGACCCTTGATGTGGTCGGTGGATTATGCTCGTGTGACACTGCGGGTTCTCCATTGAGTAAGGTGTCCTTTAATGGTGTGTGCATGGACCTGGAAGAAGGTTCTTGTGTAACTACCCTGCTTTTAGGAGTCAGTTCTTGTGTTGCCTCCTTGGGGACCTTGGCGGCTCATTGAGTTGCACTATACGTGGAATCATGACACTCCTTGCGCTCATCGTGCAGGGCTCGAGGGTAGATTCTTGTGGCACTGCATCAGGAGTTGACACAGGTTCTTGTGTTACTTCCTTATGAATGCCAACAAGTTGAGGTCAAATATTCGGTGTTGTTGGAAGCTTTGCCTCACCTTGATAGTAGCCCTAGGCTTCCAAGAGCCTTGTCACAACCCAACGCTTGTGAAACAGCTGTTCGAGGGGTGTTGGAATTTGTCCTTGCTAGTGAGGCAATTGGCGATGTTGAGCTCTGCTCCTTGATGGGATTGCTTGTGTTAGTGTGGGACATGAAGGGGTCGTAGACCCTTCCACGGCTTTGGGCTTCAGGGCTGTTGTTCCCTTTGAAGTGGCGTTGTGCACAAAGGATGGCTTCATGCACTTGTTTTGTTAATAGGATTTCTGGACTAGGGGCCTAGCCTTGGTGTGGAAAGTAGGGGTGGGAGAGTAGTTCGTGGCAAGCATTTGCCATTATCGAGATTAGAACTTCGAGCCACATTCGTTTAGATTTCCTTTTGAGGATCAAACCAAGGGGAACTGGAGGCTTCTGGAGCTTTGGGCCTGTCTTCGTTTACAATTTCCTTGTCTCTTGCGGGTGGTTGTACTGTTGGGGAAGTGGAATGAACTTTACATAGTGAAATTACTGCAGTTCTCACCCCATTTGTGAGAGTTGTACCTCTGTGGGGAGAACATAAAAATGAATCTCTACCTCCTGGCGGACCACAATTAGTTTCAAGTCTACACACCCCAATGTACGTAAGAGTTGACTATTGATTGATCAAACTGAAGCAACTATAAGGGTTAGGGGTACCTATAGCACTTCCCATACTTTGCTGTAGATGAAATTATGGCTCGCTCTTGGATCCACGAGTGCCTCGATGCGCGTACTTAGACCTTACAATTGGACACTCAACCTAGCCGGATCTATGGTTAGTTCCTCGGTTGGCCCTAGGTGTCCTACTGTTGCCTTACACAAGGTCATTTGCCTTCGTTGTCTAGTTTTGGCATTATATGCCTTGGCTTCTTCGATGGCCTGGTGTTTCATCTGGGCTACCTTAGCCTTGAGCTCCCTTTCCCTATGTATGGCTTGGAGGGTTTATAGAGTGAGGGGACCATAGCATATTTTCAATTTGCTACCATTAAGGTAGCCATCCATCTCCACTCCATCTAGGGTAGCTATTTGGCACACGCCTTGTGGAGTAATCTCCACTATGCGGTAGGGACCCATGCCCCTATATTTCAATTTGCACTTGGTGTTACGGATGCTATAGAGGAGTGCTAGGTCCCCCTTCTCGAGGTTGCGGTCGAACCATTTTTTCTGCCTTGCATTCTCCACTCGAAAATAATAGGCTGCATGCAATCTGGTTTCACCTAGTCATTCAAGATTGATTAAGCGCTCCGCCAAGGCATTTTTTGTAAGCCTTTCCTTGACCGTGATGCAAAGTCTGGGTACTACATACTCCATTGGCATAACTGCCTCCACCCCAAAGGCTAAGCTGAAGGGGATGCAGTTCATTGCCACCTTGTAAGACATTTGGTAGGTCCACAATGCTGCAATGAGCTTGTTTCTTTAGCTGCTGGGCTTATGGGACCAATAAAATCTATGCCCCATTTCTCAAAGGGTTGATCGGTTAATATCCCCGTTAGGGGCATCATGTCCGCTTTGTGTGGAATTTGCACTATTTAGCAAGGATTGCATCTCTTGATAAACTCGGCTGCATCTCCAAAGAGAGTTGGCCATCAGAGGCCTGCCTGCAACACCTTGCATGCGGTAACGTCAATGGGCTAAGTGACCACTTGCTATCCTGAAATCATCTTCTTTGAGCATGTCGATATATTCATGTTCGCACACACCCCTACGCATGATGCCATCCTTGCCCATGTGGTAGAGGTGGCCTGCAATTAGCTGATATGCTGCTGCTTTCTTAATGAATTTGTGAGCTCTCCCTCTTGAGGGCTTTGTCCAAAGGCAACCCGTTTGCCAAGTAGTGGCCTCTTTTGGCTACCCATTCCAAATTATGTCAATGAGAAATAGGGGAGCATCTGGGAGGTTATCCTTGACTCCTGTTGGTGCTTCCCCATAGGGAATCCTTGAGAGGTGGTCGGCTAGGACGTGGGTCTTTCCTTTACACACCGCTACTGTGAAGTCAAACTCCAAAAGGATTAGCATACACCTTCTGATGCGTCCCATCATGCAGGGCTTGTTAACCAAATACAGAAATGCTTGATTTAAAAAAAAGACGAACTTGTTGTGGCTAACAAGTAATGCCTGAACTTCTTAATTGTGTAGACCATGGCCAAGCCTTCCCTCTCTGTTGTCATGTAATTAACCTCGGCATCATTTAATTGCCGATTGAAAAAGTACACCGAGTAGTCCAAGTTGTACTCCCATGGTTGGGCTAACACGCATCAGATGGAAAAGCTAGAAACATCTATGTGGACGTGGAATATTAGATTTCAATATGGGGCCCGCAATACCGGTGTTGTGGCCAAAGCTAACTTGAGGGTTTCGAAGGATTTTTGACATTCCTTGGTCCAATCAAAGACTCCTAACAGCTTGTACAATGGCCCGACTATGTCTACGTAAAACAAGATGAACCTTTGATAGTAGCCCATATGGCCCATAAATAGCTGCACTCCCTTGGCATTCGTGGGGGGAGGTAACTCTAGAATGAGTTTGATCTTGTTGTAATACGTGGAGCTGCCATTCTTGGACACTATGTGACCGAGAATCATGCCAAGTTTGACCCAAAATTGACACTTGAGAGGATTCAGGGATAATATACGGTACAACTTGCATCTCTCAAGGACTAGTTTCAGGTATCTCAGATGGTCATCCCATGTCGAGTTCACACACACGTCCTCCAAGAAGACTTCTACGAAGTCCCTTAGGTACTCCTTAAAGATGGTGATCATCAACTGAAATGTGGAGGGCACATTGGTAAGTCCAAATATCATCACTTTGGCCGCATACAAACCCCATTCGGCAGTTTTATGTTGATCTTGCGGTGTGATGGACACCTGATTGTATCCTGAGAATCCATCTAGGAAGTTGTAAGCTTCCTTCTCAGCTACTCTTTCTAGAACACATTCTGTGAAAGGCAATGAATAGTGGTAGCACCTTGTAGTGGCATTGACCTTTTTCAAGTCTACACAAACTCGAATCTTTCCATTCTTCTTTAGGACTATCACAATGGGTGACACCCAGTCTGTATGCTCTATCACATGGATGAATCCTGCATCTATGAGTTTTTGGATCTCCTCCCTCACTATGAGTGCATATTTGGGATTCATAGGATAGGGATGTTGTCTTACTAGCTTGACATCATCTAGCAGAGGTATCGTGTGCTGCACGACTTCAGTAGGCACACCCTTCATGTCTGTGTACTTCCGGAATATGTAGTCCTTGTACTCTCAAAGGAGGGCAATTAAAGCATGCTCCTCATTGGGGGTGAGGTCATCTGCTATGTATACTGGTTGTGGGTCCACCCCTTCCAGTGCCAAGTTTACTTCCTTAACCTTAGTTGGGCCGTCATATCCTTGGAAGCACCCTTCTTCCTAGGTTTTCTTGGCATGCTGGTATAAGATCTTGCGATCCTCGATCGTATAGGCCTTATAATGGGAAGGTACCCACGGTAGGTCCTCCTTTTCTTAATCCTCCTCCTCCACTCCCCTTTGGGCAGTTTCCCTCTTAGCTCTGGTGGGAGCCTTCAGGCTTTTGGAACTTGGGAGCTTCGGACCTAAGGGGGGCTCCTTCATGGCACTTATGGAGCTGACTGTGGAGGTAACTTTACTCAATTGAGATCCCCAATTGGAGGAAAACTTATAGTGAGTAGTAGTGGCACCCACATACGTTAGCCAATGGAGGTCTGATTTGACCCTTACTCTCCCACTACTCACCTCATGGGGTTTGAGCATGTTAAACATTCTGAGGGGCACCATCGTACTCAACTCTTCATGCTTAGGGGATTTTATTTGGAATCCTATTCTTTCTGGGACATCAATGTTTTCCAGAATGTGTATCCAATTCTAAGAGAACTCTGGCTTGGGGAGAGGGGCATACCAAAATTCATATGCCTCCTTCCTGTCACCTTCTCTCTCCCAAGTTTGGAATAGTTTGAAGGATGTGGCCCTGTTAGTTGTGTCAAATTCCATGGCAAATAGGTGTCTTGATAGTGGGGGGCCTTGTATGTAAGCAAGTCCACTCACATGATTTGCTCCTCATGCCATAGTCAACTTCGGGGTTGGTAGGACCTTGGGGTAGGAATTGCCCATTCATGAATAACTATTGTGAAAGTACACACCTATTATTTTGCAATAGTTCTCCTCATAGAATATATATCCAATTGAGAATATAGTGTGTCAACTTTGGACAGTTGGTCATCACACAGGCTACTATGCCTAACTTCTTTAGTGCTAGGAGGGATTCTTGAATCTCTTAGGTATAAGATGCTTTGGAATAGTGACCCTCAACATAGTGGAGCTCCAAACTCTAACTCATTGGATTAGAAACGGAACATTGTTTGTAATCCACTTTTCATTTGATCTTGTTCTATAGGATTTGACCAACATGACACATGAAATGAGATCAACATGGAATTCATTCTTCATGTTGATCTTGTTCCATAGGATGTGGCCAGCATGACACATGGAATGAAATCAACAAGAAAAGTTGAGTTCGAATGACATTCAAGTCTACAAGGTGTCTTGGAATGCCAAAATGAGTAGAAACGCTATGTAGATAGCAAATGAGAGGAAAAGAGAGATCTTTTCCCAAATTGAACCAGATCTTTCCGAGAGAGAGAGAGAGAGAGAGAGAGAGAGAAAGAAAGAAAGTTTATTAAAGTCTTCGGAAGACCAATGGGTCTATGAGACTGTGAAAATCCTGATACAACGAGCTGTGGTAGTGGAGCTACTAAACGAGCGTCCATACCAATGCAAAATGCAAAATGCCAAAAATGCAGAGTGGCAGTACTAAGTCCTAAGTACAACATAGTGATGTCGGTGGTCGACTATATATCATTTCTCAGCCCACTTCTTATAAGATACATAATAAATCAAAATAAATCTCCCACTAATCATTACTAATTAAGTTACAAAAGATCCCTCAAGCAAGCATTCATGTGAAGATGCATATTTCCAAAATGGAATCACAAAATCAAAACATGGAGAAACTACAATTAAAAAACCTCTTGAGATGTATGCATCCTTTCGTTTTTTGGATATCTAATATAGTTGGAAGATTTGAGAGTTAAAAGTAACTTCATAATGAATTTGACTGAAAGTGGGATGTGTGATGTCAAGTTTTCCAAGAAGCCAAGGTAGACCTACTAAATAACTACAAAGGGGAAAGGGGGAGGCAATGGAGAGACTAGCTTCTATCTACTTATAAAGTGTGGACACGAGTGAAAAAAGAGTAGGTGCAGTGATCAAAGGACTCCGGAGGAGTGAAGGACTATTGACCTACTGTTGGAGTATGTGGTCAACTGAGCATTGGGGTAAATTTTGATAAAGCACACCCTTATGACCAAGTAGTCCAATTTAAAGAATATAGATGATAAGATTACCCCCTTTTGTTAACAAGAAAAGTGGATGGCTCATAGATGCCTCCCTCTACCACATGTTGCCTTGCCCACTCCTTAATGCAGGAAATTAGTCTATTCCACCTTTGTGAGTTTTTTATGCATCAAACAATTGAAGCCAAATCAATATATGAAACAGAACAAGAGTCGTATTTTTAATACAGTACAAAATCTAGATTGTACAATTCTGAATTATGAATGTCATTGTCTGTTTTTCAAAATTCATAGATGTAGAAAGCATAACATCACACTCAATAAGTGATGACAATCAAGATTTGACCATAAATAATTCAAATCTGTGAGAAAGATCAAGTATTTTATATCACTTAGGGTTTTGAAATTTTCAAGGCAACATGTGTACTCTAGTAGGGGCTCATATCTCCTAGAATTTACTCTAGCAAGGTCTCACATCTCCTAGAATTCTATGTTGACATAAGCACCCCATTGGGGCCCCATTTATATCAATAATTTTTGTAGGGCACTGTTGAGTTCGGGAGTCCTCTGTATTTTAGGCCCGTGAGGCCTCCCGTGGACGTTAATATTTCTTTCTTTCTTTCTTTCTCAATCTTAAACTGATGTAATACACGACGATTATCTTACTTAGTACAATGTAGCTAATCTATAATAACTTTGGGAGTGGTATATGCACTTCCAAGAGACTCTCAGTCTATAACGGAGGTTGGCGTTCACCCTTTTTGGTGTGTGCGCTTTGTCTCATAGTCCCACGAGGGAATCTGAAGACGTTAAATATCTTTCTTTCTTTCTTATAGTGGCCCATCTTCTTATTATCAGGACACTGAAGATCCACCCTTCTTTTGTGTAGCCCCTAGCTTCCTATTACACTTCCTCCTCAACTAGATTAATCCAAGGCACTACACCTACCTTTTGCTTTGGTACTAGTTTTGTCTGAGGCACCTACCATGCATTTGCATCTTCATCTACCTTTCGCTTTGGCACCAGTTCTACCTCTCACACCTACTCTACATTTGCATCCTCAGGAAATGGCTCAACATTTACCTTTGCCTTTGGATCTTTTGTTCCAGTTTTCCTTTGCATCATTAGGAAAAAAGGGAGCTCATTTTGGGGCCTTTTGGCCAAAATGAAAAATAGCTCTCAACCAATGGACATAGGGCCAATGGTTATAACGTGGGGAAATTTTAAAATTTTTGAATTGTCATGTACAACTATCAATAACAAATAAAAATTTTGGTCAAGCTAGTGACACGATTCTACTATCTGACAATGTCTCATTCAAAATACATCACCAACTGAAATGTCCTTTCCCTCCCAAACTACTCTCCCCTCCCAAAATACTCCTCTCTCTCTCTCTCTCTCTCTCTCTCTGTTTCTTCCTCATATGCGTCCTTCAACCTGTAGATTGGGTTGCCTTCTACGAGCTTTGTGTGGCGATGGCAAATCAATAACTTGAAGTACCTCTAGGGGCAAGGTACAACGGCGAGCTCTTTGCTTTGTCAATCTCTCTCTTTGAATTTTCAAAAGTTTTAGATGAACCAATCTATGCTTGTGCAAAACGGTGTGTTTATCATAATGTTGTAGACTAGAATGTAACTTTTGCAAGTATCACGTGTGGCTGACGTGGCAGTGACACGTGGCATGCTGACATGGCACAAGCATGTGCAGAGAGCAGACACATGGCAGCCAGCTTGGCAGGCCAGTGGTTAAGTTAACTTTGGTTAGTTAACCCTGGTCAGAGGTCTAGTTAGTTGGCCCAACCAAACCAGACCAGAACAGAATCAGTCTGGTCAGTTTGAGCAGACAGTAACCATCCGGTTAGAGTAACCAGCCGGTTACCCAGCCAGTTACTGTTCCATTAAAAATTCCAAAAAAAAAAAAAGACAGTTGCGGAGACTGTTTCTGCCAGCAGATTTCACCTACCTGTCAGACTTTTACTGTCAGAAAAGCAGCAGTAAAGCAGAGTAATCAGAGATTTGCAGAAAAGAGAAAATGCATGCCTTTGTGCACTGGAAAGATGAATCAGATGCATTCTGAGTGCGTGCCATTCAGGAATGGCCAGAGCTGAAAACTGTGCATGAAGTTCGAAGTTTTCTAGGCCTGTGTTCTTACTACATAAGATTTATCAGGCATTTTGCAGATATAGCCGCTCCACTCCACGATCTTACTAAAAAAAATGTAGCTTTCAGATGGGGAATTTCTCAAAAGACAGCCTTCACCACACTCAAAGAGAGGTTGACTACAGAGCCAAACTTAATAGTTCCAGATTTGTATCAGCCATTTGATGTGGATTGTGATGCTTGTGGGGAATGTGTTGGGGCTGCATTGCATCAGAACCACGACTGAAATACCTCGAAGAAGGATGTTCCCACACGCGAGATTAGCAAGGTCACGACCCACGAAGGGCATAGAACAACGGCACGCAACCCCACGAAAAAAAAGGACGCGTAGGGCAGTCCGAAAAATGTGTCCGTACAGGTCCATACAGCGTGCACGATGATCGAGGAAGTTCGCCCGTCAAGGTTCGTACAGTGTGCACGACGATCGAGGAAGTTCACGCGTCAAGGTCCGTACAACGTGCACGACGATCGAGGAAGTTTTGATATGGGAAGCAAACGGGATGGAGATGAGGGTGAGGATGCGGGATGGAGATGATGAGCCAAAGCTCTGATACCAGTTGGAGGATCAAGAAGCGAGTGGAAGAGAGCAAGACCAAGACCACAAGAGTGGTGGGTGTGAATCGAAAAAACAAGGGCACACCACAACCCTCAAGAATATATTAGGATAGACATTTTGGGTGGAACCTGTTCGGAGTGAACCGTGTTCACACTGTAACTGTAACATAAAGTATACATGAGGTGGCACAGGGCCTTAACCCCAACAGCTGGGCAAGCCTTATCTTCCCACACAGACACCTCATAGATGAGGTCTCACACAAGAGAATCTACATCCTATAATCTAGGGGAGGAATCACACCTACCACATGAGGTGGCACAAGTGGCCTCAAGACTCTTCACACTCACACAACTGTAGGACACTCCTAGGACACGACTCTAGGACCACACACACTAGGACTCCGATTCCAACAGTATCACCATGCCATCAACATCCTCAAGCTGATAGGTTCCATTCGTGACATTCATATACATCCTTATGGAGGCGTGGCCAAAAGTAACCAATCTCTGCTTCTGTTGTGGAGTTAACCCTCGAGGAAACATGCCTTCTTTCACATATTGCTGAACATCTTGCAGTTATGGCCATCCAGTGTCTACCCAAGAAACCACCCCCCGGTCTTTTACTACAATGGCTTGAGTAGCTAACTCATCTGTCCTTTGATTTTCTTTTCTGTTTATATGAACAAACTTGCAAAACTCAAATTAACTACATAGTGCCATAGTCTTCTGATTAAGCTTCTTCAAATGAGGACTTCTTGTCCTGTAGTGCGCTTGCATTTGCTTTATAATAAGCTGAGAATCTCCTCTTACTTCCAATTCTTTAACTTGACTTTGAAGACAATCCTCCAAACCAAGAATCAAAGCATTATACTCAGCTACATTGTTAGTTGTGATATCTGGAAGCTCTTGTCCTCTTACCCACACCTCTTGACCTTGATAATTCATCAAGACTATCCCCTCGGCTCCTTGTTGGCGTGAAGGACTAAAAGCCCTATCAAAATACAAAACAAAAGCTGTTGGTGGTGTATCCCTTTCATCTTTAATGTTCTCCATACATTTCTTTTCTTCTCCTAGATCCTCCCGTCCTGTGAGCAAATCTACGATAGTGGACCTAGTGGTATTTTCAGTGACAAAATAGAAAGAGAACTCTTGAAGCTCTGACAACCATTTTGCAAACCTCCCCCCAAGATTAGGCTTGCGAACTAGATATGCTAATACAGACTGACAGATAAGAAAGAAAAATGGTCGAGGTAATAAACTTTCTGACTGAAAACACCAAAGAGAGAGCTTGCTGCTCCATTTCTTCATACCTTGTTTCCACCTCTGTAAGTTGTCGGCTGGCATAATAGATGGGTTGCATTCTACCTGCCTCTCCTTTTTGTAGCAATACAGCACTAACTGAATGCAAAGATACACTTGGATTTACATAAAAGTCTTGAGACTAATCAGGGGGCTTCAATATTGGGCCCTTACTCATGGCCTCCTTAAGTTGCTGAAAAGACTCTTGTTGCTCCACACCCCATTGGAAAGAAACTCCTTTTCTTGTCAACAAGTTCATGGGATGCACTATCTCTGTGAAATCATCACAAAAGCGTTGATAATACTTGCTCTTTTCTAGAATTCTACGAACACAAGTGACACTTTCAGGACTTGGCAATGCCATGATTGCTTGAACCTTGTCAGGATCCATTTGCAGGCCTTCTTCAGACACAATATGCCCCAACAAGAATACTTTTGTTTGAGCCAAATGACACTTGCTAGGATTTAGACACCCTTTTGCTTTATCAATCCTAGCTAAGGCCATCTTTAACTTCTCCATGTGATCTATGCGCCGAGAATAAATGCAAAAATCATCCAAAAACACCCTTATGAACTTTCCCAAGTAAGGCTCGAGCACTTGACTCATGAACCTTTGAAATGTAGCTGGTGTATTGGTCAATCCAAAAGGCATCACTCTATAAGCAAAAACTCCTCAAGGTGTGACAAATGATGTTTTCTTTTGATCTTCCTCTCGAATACGAATTTGAAAGTACCCAAAATACCCATCACATACAGAATACATCTCATGCCCTGCTACTTGGTCTAGTATTTCAAAAGAGAGTTTGTTTGAGTATACTTGTGCTTTCTAAGTTAGAAATGTATTTTTGCCTCTTTGCAGAAAGGAGACATAAGTGTAAAGTGCCATTTAACTTTTTATGTTTTATAAGAGAGAGAGAGAGAGAGAGAGAGAGAGAGAGAGAGAGATTCTAGTTTTTTGGAAGTTTTTGTTTCTTGACTTGCTTGTTTATTTTTGCTAAAGTCACCTGCTTCGTTTCTTCTTTATTTCTTGTTTTAATTCTCTCTTTTTTTTTTTTTCTTTTTTTTTTTTTTTTTGGGTGGACGTATTTTAGTAAGCACTGGGTTATCCCAAGAGACTCCGCGGGTCTTTAGAAACCAAGTATAGCTGCTTATGCTTGGGCACTGATGACGACATAAGTGTTGCTTTGCTTGCTAAGTATGTCTTCCTTTTGCTTTTCATAAAAGTTTTTGTTTACCTCTTTTTTCTTCTCTTTCATTTTCTCTTTTATTTTCTTTGTAGATTTTTGATCTTTAGAACAACAAAAAATTCTAAATTTGTATGATTGGACTTATTCTAGTCTTACAAAGGTATATATATATATAGTATTTCATCTTGGAATGGAAAAGGAGAATGATCTCTCTTAGTGCATGCATTCAAAGAACGAAAGTCCACACAAACCCGTCACTTATTTCCTTTCTTTGGTGTGACAACTACAGGAGATATCCATTCTGAATCATCAACAGGAAAGATGAATCTCGCCTCAAGTAGTTGTGTTACCTCTTTCTTTAGTGCCTCAGCTTGGATCACTCCCAATCGCCTTAAGTGTTGCACAACTGGCTTGCTTTTTTGCTTCAACTCAATCTTGTGCTCCACTAGAGAGACTAGTCGAACCTGTGAATAGCTTGTTGCAAAGAGACATGGAAAATCATCTAACATATCCAAGTATTAGAGCTTCTCACTACCTGATAGAGAATCACCAAGAAGCTCTTCATTGCATTGGCGTCGTTTAATGTGCTCCACATCCTCCACATGAAGTGTCTCTACATGATCTTCATTGCGTTGGCGTCGTTTAGTGTGCTCCACATGCTCCACATGAAGTGTCTCTACAATCTTGTTTTTGAAAGCATTTCAATTCGAGATTTAGAGAAAAAGTTATGATGCCCAGTATGGCCATGATTTACAGTTTTGACAGTTTATGACAGCAGCTAGAAAAAGTGAGCAGGGGGTTGCTTTCAGTAGTGAATATCAAAAAATCCATCATGAATTTGGACTTGCAATAAACTAGAAGTTTGTAGATCTATTGGTTGTTTACAACTTTGGTGTTTACTGCAAAGGCAACCGAGTGACGGTTGGGAAGATATTGATAGTTCAAAACAGGCCAAAACTATTGCAAACTGTTATTACAGAAGTAAAAGTTTGCAGGTGGTGGTTTCCAATAGTAGATATAAGAAAATCTGTAAGGATTTTAGACTTGCTGTAAACTGAGAAGTTGTAGAGTTTTCTACAAGCTACATTTCTTTTATTTTTACTTTTTGCATCGGAGCTACCGTGCAAAAGCTATTGGCTAGTTTTGGGATGCCCTGAGGTCGCTTACAGTAGAACATGTATTTGTGACAGTGACAGTGTGGCTGTTGTCATTGCAGTTGATATTTTTTTGGCTTGAGTTTGGTACATTGGTGCAGTGTATCCTGGTTGTTCTGTCATCCATTGTGATGGCTTCGGCATCAGAGAATGGATTGTTTAACATTGAGAATTTGGATGGCACAAACTTCTCCTATTGGAAGGAGTAAATCTACAATGTTCTGGTGCAGAAGAAGCAAGTAAAGCCTATAAAACGCAAAGGCATAAAGCCAGAGGATGTTGGGGTAAAGGCACATTGCCACCCCTTTATTAAAGATATGACACCTATGACTGTCTTAAGACAGTCATAGGGTGGAAAAGCCTAATCCTAATAAAACTTATGAGTTTGTGGTGTGGCTCATCACTTCACACCCGCATCTTTAGTGTCACTCCTCTCTCTCACTCTCTCCCGGTTGTTCTTCTCCCTCTTTCCTTCCCTCACAACTGGTATCAGAGCCATCATCTCTCCCTCCCCACCCCTGCCTACCTCCCCCTCTACCCCTCCTTATCCCCTCGGGACTCGTGCCCTCAGGCAGCGTGGGCGGAGCTTGGCATTGCGCAGGCAGTACGGGCTGCAGCGGGGCAGCGAGGGCGTAGCGCGGGCAGCTGCAGCGGCAGCGCAGGGCATCAGCACGGGTTGCAGCGGGGTAGCGCGAGCAGTAGCGAGGGCACAGCCCGGGCTGCAGCAGGGCGGCGCCGAGCAGCGCCAGCAGCTGCTGCTAGCTGCTACAGCCTCCGGGCCTCTAATAGGGCGGCGCGCAAGCACGCGCGTGTACGGACGTACGGCCGGCCGTACCGCCGTACGGACTCCGTACAGGCGTCCGTACTGTACGGACGCCGCCGTACGTACAGGGACGTGCATCAGAAATTTTCGTCAGGGAGCAGCATCAGAGAAGGGCATTTTTGAAAATTTTTTTTGGATCTGTACCCTGCACAGGTACAGCAGGTACAGTGGTACCCTGCACAAGTACACAGGTACAGAAAGTACAGTAGGTACAGCAGTTTTTTTTTTCTTTTGGGGAAAGAAGACAAAGAGAGAGCATTCCCGGCTGTTCAGTCCTTCAAACTGTGTTTTTTGAGGTACAGCAAGTACACTCTTGTCCCTCGTGCTTGAGGTGACTAGTACCACAGTGTGTGGTGGTTGCACAGTTATCTTG
Organism: Dipteris shenzhenensis; assembly: GCF_047967505.1. Classification (NCBI taxonomy): domain Eukaryota; kingdom Viridiplantae; phylum Streptophyta; class Polypodiopsida; order Gleicheniales; family Dipteridaceae; genus Dipteris; species Dipteris shenzhenensis. The sequence continues at coordinate 37,564,239 of NC_141615.1, forward strand.
TTTCGGGAAGGTAATGCCTTGATTTTGCAGAGGATTTTTATGCTTTTGCTGAGTGCAAATCTCAGCTTTTGGGTGACATTTTCAAAGGGCTTTTGCCTGGAAGCTTATGCAGTGTATGCCTTGAGGCAGTGTGGAGCCAGGGAGCCCACATTGGTCTTGTTTCCGCAGTGTATTCAGTGACATTTCTGCAGGTCACATTTTGTGTACGACACCTTGAAAATCTCAGTTGAGCCACGCTTGGCCAGGGTGCATCGAGTTTACTCGGTCCCTAATTGTCCATCGTTGACAGTGCTCAAAAGATTTTCTCTTCAGTGTTTGTACGTTGGGATCTGTGTTGTTATTGTGTACACAGGGCTGTTTATGCATTGCATTGTCAGGTGAAAGTGCCAGGAGAGCGCTGTATTTTGTATGCTACCTCAGTGTTGAGGTGTTTTTCACTTGGTACAGGTGTCAAATCAAGGGGCTTTTACCCAGATTTTGCTTGAGAGCACTTGGGTTACTGTTTGAGACCTTCAGATGCCTTTTATCCCCTTGGCAGAAGGGTGATTGTTTGGGATTTGTCCCATTTTCTGTTGCAGTGCAATACCTCATCTGAGGTGGGAGAAGTGATCAGGACAGCAGTGTTTTGTGCTTCGTCAGCTGATGATGCACTGTTAAAGCACTTGTGGAACAGCTGCAGCATTCTGAAATTACTGTTTTATGCCTATTTGAGCACGGTACAGTGTGTCAGAAGGTACAGTAACTGGAGGGAAATTTTTTCTGTTTTGCTGCAGATTTTTTGACAGTAAAAACAGCACTATTGTGAGTGCTCCTGGCTCTTGATAGAGCAGGTTTTTTCTGAGAAATCAGAATTTTATTCAGTCATTTTTGACTTACAGGGAGTCAGGTACTTTCCTTATCTGATATGGCATCAGGGGGAAGTGAATCATCAATTCTGAACATAAAGAAATTGGAAGGGGCACACAATTATGCATTATGGGCAGAACAGTGTTTGAATGTACTTCTGCTGAAGAAGATTTCTAAGCCTATAAGGGTGAAGGGTGTCAAGCCATCTGGGATGTCAGATGATGAGTGGGAGGAGCTAGACTTGTCCGCGAGGGCTGCTATCATGCTTACTCTCAGTGATTCTCTTGTGTACAATGTTCAGGCTGAAAAGACCTCTTATGGCGTATGGCAGAGGCTAGCAGAGTTGTATGCCCAAAAGAGTTCAGCCAGTAAGGTGTATTGGTTGAAGAAGCTGGTTGATCTTCGCATGAAGGAAGGTACAGCTATGACCTCACACTTGAGTGAGTTCAATGCCATCTTTACACAGCTGATTGCACAGGGGTTGAACCTTGATGAGGAGTTCAAGGCTACTTTCTTGTTGTGTACCCTCCCTGAGAGTTGGGACACTTTCAAGACCACCCTGTCTAATTCAAATGTCACTCTTATATATGCTGATGTAGAGAGCTCTCTTCTCATGGAGGAGATGAGCAGGAAGAATAATGCGGGCAGCAAGTCTTCAAATGCTTTGCAGGTACAGGAAAGAGGCAGGACTCAGCACAAGGGGAGATCTGCTAGTAAGTCCAAATCCCGCAGTCAGTCCCGTGGCAAAAAGGATATTGAATGCTTTTATTGTGGCAAGAAGGGACATGTGAAGTCTAAGTGCTTCAAGTTTATACGGGATCAGAAAGCCAAGAAGGCTGAGGCAAAGGATGCAGGCAGTGGAAGCAAAGGCAAAGGCAAGGCCAAGGTAGATGACTTGGATGCAGTGAATGTTGCAGCAGAGGACAGTGACAGTGACAGTGACAGACATGATGTTCTATGCTCTTCTGCTGTAATTGCACATACTTTGGTTATTGATGGCCATGACATGCACACCTGGCTCTTGGATTCAGGTGCTTCTTTTCATGTTACTCCTCATAGGGAGTGGTTTACTTCCTACACAGGTACTCATGGAGTTGTTCACCTTGGGAACAACTATGCATGTCAGATTGCAGGGATTGGCAGTATACAGATAGTATTCCCTGATGGACGCATATTTATGCTTGATGGTGTTCGCCATGTGCCGCAAATCAAGAAAAATCTGATTAGCACTGGCTTGTTGGATGACAGTGGTTACCACACCACATTTGGGGATTCCAAATGGGTGATTATTGATGGCCAGGTTGTAGTGGCTGAGGGTTATAAGAGTGATACCTTGTACCCTCTTTATGTTTCCAGTGTAGGTAATCATGTTGTTGCCATAACCGAGCTGCCAAAGGTTTCATTGTGGCATAGCCGGTTGGGACACATGTCCATTAAAGGAATGCAAGAACTGTCACGTTTGGGTTATCTGCCGTCTCTTTCATTTTCAGATTTGCCTACTTGTGATCATTGCATATTTGGCAAGCATTCTATGACTCCTCATAAGAGGAGAACTCCCCAAAATAGAGCACCGCTTGATCTAGTGCACACTGATTTGTGTGAGATGCCACAGTTATCACTAGGGGGTGCAAAGTATTTCATTACTTTTATTGATGATGCCACACGCAAAGTGTGGGTCTATTTCTTGAAGCATAAGAGCGATGCCTTAGATGCTTTCAAGAAGTTTGTCGCTCAGGTTGAGAATCGGACAGGTCGCAGGCTGAAATGCCTCAGATCCGATAATGGGGGTGAGTATGTGTCAAATGCTTTTGTACAGTTTTGCGAAGCTAAGGGCATTAAACAGGAACTCACAGCCCCTCATAATGCATCTCAAAATGGTAAGTGAGCGGATGAATCGAACTATTCAGGAGAAGGTTCGATGTATGTTGTCTTATGCTGCATTGCCCCATGGCTTTTGGGCAGAAGCCGTGCAAACAGCAGTTCACATAATTAACAGGTCGCCGAACAAGGCTTTGGAGTTGAAAGTGCCAGAGGAGGTGTGGTCTGGCAAGCCACCTTCATATAAGCACTTACGTGTGTTTGGCTGCGAGTGCTTTGCTCATATACGCAAAGAACTGCGCACCAAACTGGAGCCAAAGTCTTCCAGATGCATCTTTATGGGTTATGGTGACGAAGGTGAAATGGGGTACAGGTTATGGGATCCCGTTAAACGGAAGATTATACGCAGCAATGATGTCATCTTTAAAGAGGATAGTGTACACAAAGAACCCGTGCAACCTGTGGAATACAGGAGGGTTGTTTATGATGATGTCGGACAGCAAAGAATGCCCATTAATATGCAGCAGCAGGCTGCTGCAGATAACCCTGTTCAAGAGGGTATACAGGCTGAAAATCAGCCAGATAATTTTGCCAATGACGCACCACTGAATATGCCAGCAAATGGGGCTGTAGAACAGCCAGATATGGTGGTACAGCCACCCGTCATGCATGACGAACAGGCTAGACAGCAGCCTAATCCGGAACATTTTGTTAGGAGCACCCGTGTACAACGGCCTCCTGACAGGTTTGTTCCAGGAGCCAATAATGTGGCTGATTTTATCATGCTGACAGATTGTGGTGAGCCTTCCAGCTTCAAGGAAGCTATGGGAAGAACAGAGAAAAAGAAGTGGGAGAAAGCCATGCAGTCAGAAATGGACTCCCTACTTCAAAATGATACATGGGACTTGGTGCAGCTACCTGCAGGCAGAAAGGTTTTGCCATGCAAGTGGGTTTACAAAGTCAAAGTGGATTCAAATGCTTTACCGAGGTATAAGGCCAGATTGGTTGCCAAGGGATTTAAGCAGGAGAAGGGCATTGACTTTGATGAGATCTTTTCTCCTGTAGTCAAGATGACTACTTTGAGAGCAGTGTTAGCTCTTGTTGCTCATGAGGACATGGATTTATGTCAGATGGATGTGAAGACTGCTTTTCTTCACGGAGATCTCCATGATGAGATCTATATGAGTTAGCCAGAGGGATATGCTGTTAAAGGGAAAGAGCAGCTTGTGTGTAAGCTCAAGAGGAGCTTGTATGGACTCAAGCAGGCACCAAGAGAATGGTACAAGAAGTTTGATGCCTTCATGCAGTCCCAAGGGTATCATAGGTGTGAGACCGATCATTGCTTGTACATCAAACGGGCAAAGGATGGCAGTTTGATGCTACTCATTCTATATGTGGATGACATGCTGATTGCCAGTAAATCTCAGCATGAGATTAGTGCTTTAAAGAAACAACTGCATAAGTCTTTTGACATGAAAGACTTGGGTGATGCAAACCATATTCTTCGCATGCGGATTACTCGTGACAGGTCCAAGGGACTTTTGTTTCTGTCACGGAAGGAGTACATTGACAAAGTACTGCAGAGGTTTAAAATGAAGGGGGGGAAGTCTATTAGTACCCCGTTGCCTCCACATTTAAAACTCAGCAGTGAGGACAGCCCCAGATCAGATGTTGATAAGGCTGAAATGGCCAAGGTTCCGTATGCATCTGCAGTTGGTTCTTTGATGTATGCCATGGTTGCCACTCGTCCGGATATTGCTTTTGCGGTGGGAGTCATCAGCAGGTATATGGCAAATCCAGGCAAGCGGCACTGGGAAGCAGTGAAAGGTGTCTTGAGGTATCTCAAGGGTACCAAAGACTTATGCATATGCTATGGTAGGCAGGATGCATTGGTGCATGGTTTTACAGATTCAGACTATGCAGGGAATGCAGATAACCGAAAATCTACTACCGGTTATATTTTCACATTTGCAGGAGGTGCTATATCATGGGTGTCTCGGTTGCAGAAATGCGTTGCACTGTCAACTACTGAAGCTGAATATGTTGCAGCCACTAAGGCTTGCAAGGAAGCAATATGGCTTACTCGGCTGGTGGGAGATTTGGGCATTACAGGAGAGATGCCAGTCTTGCATTGTGATAGTCAGAGTGCTATCATGTTGGCAAAGAATCCGGTCTTTCATCAAAAGACCAAGCACATAGATGTGAAATATCATTTCATCAGGGAGGTACTGGAAGACAAGCGACTTGAGCTTGTGAAGGTGCATACCGATGATAATCCTGCAGATTTGCTCACTAAGAGCTTGCCTACAGAGCGGTTTGCACATTGCCGCTACATCATGGGATTAGGATGAGACCATTCTTATTTTATGGTCTTATATACAGTAACTGTATATTGCTGTAATTTTTATTCTTTTCTCCCCTTTAGGCACATTGGCCTTTAGGTGGGAGGTTGTTGGGGTAAAGGCACATTGCCACCCCTTTATTAAAGATATGACACCTATGACTGTCTTAAGACAGTCATAGGGTGGAAAAACCTAATCCTAATAAAACTTATGAGTTTGTGGTGTGGCTCATCACTTCACACCCGCATCTTTAGTGTCACTCCTCTCTCTCACTCTCTCCCGGTTGTTCTTCTCCCTCTTTCCTTCCCTCACAGAGGATTGGGAAGATGATGAAGAGTGGAAGGAATTGGATGAGCTTGCACGCTCCACGATCATGCTCATACTTTCAAAATCGGTGTATTTCAATGTGAAAGATACTGCAGGTGGCGCCTATGGTGTGTGGACAAAGTTGCATGATCTTTATGAGAAGCAGAGTGCCGCTTGTCAAGTGTATTGGCTGAAGAAACTCATAGATCTTCGCATGGAAGAAGGGACTTCAATGTCTAGCCATTTAAATGAGTTTAACATAATTTTCAGTCAACTTTCAGCTCAGAAAATTGCGTTTGATGACTCAGTTAAGACAATGTTCTTATTAGTCACCATTCCTGAAAGTTGGGACACTTTTAGGACTGCTATAAGCAATTCAGCCCGTGTAGGAGGCCTGACAAGCAGTGATGTTGAGAGTAGCCTTCTTACTGAGGAGATAAATAGAAAGAACAATGCGGGAACTAAAAGTTCAAGTGCTCTCAATGTGAGAGGGAGGTCATATTCCAGAGGGAAATACCACGACAGAAATACAAGCAATTCTAGAGGAAAATCCCATGCCAAAAAGGATTTGGAATGCTTCTATTGTGGGAAGAAAGGCCATTTTAAAAAGGATTGCTACAAATGGAAGAACGATAAAGATAAAGGCAAAGGCAAAGCTAATGTGTAGTCCAAGAAGGAAGAGAAATCCACGGTCAATATAGAGGAAGTGAATGCCATAAGTAACAATAGTAATGAGGGTGACATTCTTTATGCCTCTATGTTTGAGCATGCTTTTCTTGTGACTAGTGATGATGTATTGTCACAAAATTGGATACTAGACTTAGGAGCATCTTTCCACCTTATGTTCACATCCCTAAGGAAAAACGCAGCAAGCTTGACCCAAAGTCAAGGAAGTGCATTTTTCTTAGATATGGTGATTCAGGCGAGATGGGATACCGATTGTGGGATCCAAAGGTCAGGAAGATAGTACGCAACCATGATATTATCTTTAATGAGGACAAGATGCACAAGAACCCAGAAAAGATTGTTGAGATACGCAGAGTGGTGTTTCAAGAGGATGGACAACCACCATATGAGAGGCATGCACAACCTGTTCCACATGATGCAGGGCATGGACAGCCCATAGATCGTGAGGTGGGAGAGCCACATCTAGGTGGACAACCTCGGGTTATGCAGGAAAATCAGTTGGGACAGCAAGATGCTCATGGTGAGCAAGTATTGAGACGTTCCACTAGAGTCTCACGACCTCCACAGAGATATGCTCCATCTCTAGATTATGTCATGTTGACATATTGTGGTGAGCCTTCATGCTTTAAGGATGCTATGTCTAGAAATGACAAGCATAAGTGGGAGAAGGCTATGCAGTCAGAGATGGATTCTTTGATGAAGAATGCTACTTGGGATTTGTTTATTTGCTCAAAAGAAAGCACGCATTGCCATGCAAATGGATTTACAAGCTGAAGATGTCTCCAGCAGATGCATTGCCTAAGTATAAGGCAAGGTTGGTAGCCAAGGGTTTTAAGCAGGAGAAGAGTATTGACTTTGATGAGATCTTTTCCCCAGTGGTGAAGATGACTACCCTTCGTATAGTGCTTGTATTGGTTGCCAGAGAGGACATGGAACTTGTCCAAATGGATGTAAAAGCAGCTTTTCTACATGGAGATCTTCATGAGAACATCTATATGCAACAGCCAGAGGGTTCGTTGTGCAAGGCAAAGAACGGATGGTATGCAAGCTTCAGAAAAGTCTTCATGGGCTGAAGCAGGCTCCTAGGGAGTGGTACCATAAGTTTGATGCATTTATGCGATCCCAAGGGTACACACGGAGTGAGACAGATCATTGCCTCTATACAAAGAAGGCATCAGATGGCAGCCTTCTTATTTTGATTTTATATATTAATGACATGCTTATTGTTGGGAAATCTACTTTGGATGTGGATGCCTTGAAGAAAGGGTTGCATGAGACCTTTGACATGAAGGATTTGGGTGATGCCAGTCACATGCTTGGCATGAGGATTGTTCGGGATAGGAACAAGAAACTCCTTCATTTGTCACAGAAAGAGTACATTAGCAAGGTACTTGAGCGTTTCAATATGGAGAGGGAGAAGTCCATAAGTACTCCGTTGCCTTAATATGTAACTCAGCCAAGCGGACAGCCCTAAGTCAGATGAGAAGCGGGCTGAAATGGCAAAGATACCTTATGCATCCGCAGTAGGAAGCTTGATGTATGCCATGGTTGCTACACGTCCAGATATTGCTTTTGCAGTGGGAGCTGTTAGCAGGTATATGGCAAATCCTGGCAAGAAGCATTGGGAGGCAGTGAAAGGTATCATGAGATACTTGAATGGTACAAAGAACATGTGCATTTTCTTTGGGAGGAAGGACACATCTGTTGTTGGATATGCAGATGCTGATTTTGCAGGGAATGTAGACACCAGGAGGTCTAGTACAGGATATGTTTTCTCATTCACTGGAGGTGCAGTTTCATGGGTCTCTCATTTGCAACCATGTACAGCTTTGTCTACCACTGAGGCAGAGTATGTTGCAGCCACTGAGGCATGCAAGGAAGCTATATGGCTTACTCGTCTAGTGGGAGACTTGAGCATTGCAGGAGAGGTTTCTAATTTTGCACTGTGATAGTCAGAGTGCCATCCAGTTGGCATGGAATCCTGTCTTCATGCGAATTGATGTGAAGTATCACTTCATCAGAGAGGTGATTGAGGACAAGCGCATCCAGCTTGTCAAGGTTCACACAGGTGAGAACCCTGCAGATCTTCTTACAAAGAGTCTTTCCTCAGAGCGGTTTGCATATTGCAAAGTATTGATGGGTGTCGGATGACATTAGGATGCCCATCTTCTCCCTTAAAGGCGCATTGGCCTTTAAGTGGGAGGTTGTTGGGGTAAAGGCCAATGGCCTAGTATATATCCCTTTGTACCATACATACATAATAAGAGCTTACCTTGATTTGGGTGAGTTAGCACCCACAATTTCGGTGTTCTCCCTTTCTTTGTTGCTCTCTGATAAGACCTCCTCTCCATCAGTTGTAATGCCAAGCCCTATGGATCAAGGTGCTTAAAGAAGCAGATAGTGGATCATTTGTCTCCTTGTAGAAACACTAGTGCTTGCTGGCACACTGCTCTCAGGGTGTTTTTGTATAATCCCTATCTCTATGAAGAGCTGGTTTGAGAAGATCCTAAGCTGTCCCAAACTATGTGTGTATATGTGTGAAAGTTTGATGCTTAGATGGTCTGAGAGATCAATGGAACTTTTTGGTTATAGGTGGAGGATGTGCTCGTGATAGAAACTCATCCAAAATAATTTGCTAGCAGGATCAATGCCAAGTTATCAAACCTTATGAGCAAGGAGTAACTTCATTTCAACAATAATGCATGCTGCTTTGAAAACCATATTAGATTTGAAGAATCTTGTAACCTCAACTTGAGTTATTTGTATGTAGAATGTCCTACCTCCGTCTTTGTCTTCTGTGACTGAAATGACTGGCTCTTTTTGTGCAGGTGAGCAATGTTTTTACTGCGCAGAAGCAGTTAAATGCAGATTTGGCTGAAGTTGTTCCTATTCTTCTGAAGACTCTCCACACCATGCATGAAAGATGTTTTTCTGTATTAATGGTGAAGCCATTTCGCACTATTCAATGAATGAAAAATGGTTTAGGGTAGCTTTAATTCATTGTCTCCTTTCTTGAGTGTACTGGCTTTTTCAAATGACACTTGACCTCTATGCACTATTAAATGAATGAAAGTATGGTTAAGGGTAGTTTTAATCCATTTTCTTGATGTAATATTTTGGATCGTATTGATTTTGTAATATAGTGGATCGCATTGATTGTGTATTATGGCATTTCTCTCATTTTGCTCAATGCTCCTGCATCCTATTGATTCTGTGCTATAGTGTTTGAGCTCTGTGCCCTGTCTAATCTGCACTGTGGCATATTTGTTGTTGTATTCTGGAGTTAAAGCAAGTTGTCATTTGAAAATACCCTCAACATTTTTTTGTTTTATTACACCATCATGGAATGCTGTAGGATTTGAATCAGGAGCACCTATATTCACATCCCTTTTAGTGCATCCCTGAAACACCCCCAACTAGGTCAAGTCGATTTTGACCTCAATAGGGTCTAACCCTTTGAGAAAGAATCATATACTAATAAAACACACAAATAGAAGCCTCTTAACGTTGGCTAGCAGCTCATCTCCCAGCCATAGGCTCAATACTTCGAGCCACCTCCAAGCTTGAGGTCTAGACCAGCAGGAAAGCTTGCTAGCATCAGGGTCAGATCGTGTGTCCCATATCACATGACCCTTCCTCTAGCTACAATCAGCCAGATTTAGAAACTGCCACGATTAGGTTTGCTGCTCAACTGACTGCCTACAACCTGGTTTAACCTAGGTTTAGGTCACGGGTACAGGTGCTTGCTGCCAGGGCTATAAGTTTGATGCATATAAAAAAAGGCTTTATTTCATGCGTCCTGTCTCACTCTCGATTTTCTATGTTGCAGATGGCATTGAGGAGTGCTCGCTATTCTTTGTGATCTCAGTGCAGATCCAAGGACACCACACCGTAGGACACTTTAACCAACCCTCCAGAGGTCTCTTCAAATGAAGTGCCTGCATCACAGATTTCTTCTTTGGACCCTTTACATGAGGATGTCTTGGATCCCTCCATGGTCTCCAACTTTGATGTGCAGGCATCTGTTCAGGGCAAGGAAAAGGAACCAACGGGAGTCTTATTTGTTGATGGTAGTTGCTATGGCGACTAGTTCAAGGTTGGTCAACATTTATTCCGCTTGCTTTCTCCACAATTACAGGCTTTGATCTCATCGTTATTATCATTCTCATGAAGGAGGGATGATTGGCCACATAAAAGAAGGAATAACCAACCATTCCTTGACCCATCGTTCCTTCTTCATGTTGTGGTGCTTACAATGATAACTACTTTTTCCACCTAGAATCATTGACAACTTGCTATAGAAGGCCCGTATGTGCCAAATAGGGTTGTTTGACTTGGCTTCCCATCTTGCAACTCCTTTGATTAGCTTCAATGCTTGGAGTCTTGCGTGCTTGGGTAGCCCATTGGTGCCTAACGGGGCCCATTTGTCATGGCTCCCCATTTTGCAACTCCTTTAGTTGTGGCTATGGCCAGCTAGGATGGTGAACTAATGCAAACCGTACATCTCATGACTTGGGAAACAAAATGGACCCGTCTTGACACTCTATGGAGGTTTGTGGAAGGCACCATCGGTGTCACAAGAGAACACTCATCATAGGAGACAAAAAGGAGGCGTTTGAGAGCGTGGAAGGCAAGGAGAGGAGGGCTTTCTTTGGGTGCAACAATATGCTTCTCTTACCCTTGAGGCATTTATATAGTTGGGGTTGGGGGGGCTTGTTGTCCTTCAACTTTGTTAACTCACTCCTTACCCCTTTGTTCTATACATCGATTTGTGTGGCTTGAGGTGTGTCCCACTACTAATCACGCAATCCCCCTAATGTAATGTAATAAGTAGATTAGGGGCACTTTTCCCTCAGAGGTTTTTCCCCCTAACCACAGTTAGTTCACTAACTACGGTTAGTGAAGGATAAGGTTTTGTCACTTAGACAAAACCTATCACTCCATTCAGTTGTAAGACACTCATATAATTGCAACTATCTTTCAGCTCTCTCTCTCTCCTGCTTCAGCTCTCTCACTTTGCTCCCTTTCTACTCTTACATTTGGTATCAGAGCAGGTTGACCCTGCTCTCTGCTTCTCGTCCTCCAGCTCCAACCCGCAAGCTCCCTGCTCCATCAGTTCGTGGTCCGTACAGACAGTCTGTACAATATGTACGGACTGATTCCGTATAGTCCGTACTGCATCTGCGTCGTCATACCAACGCCGCCTGCATCACATTTGGTATCGTCGCTCGTACAACTGCAGCGCCATACAGCCTGCAGCTCCATTCCGTACACAGGCGCGGTACAGCCTGCAGTCTCATCCGTACAAACTGCCAGGTGGTATCTTCGTCGTACAGTTCTGTACGGTTCGTCGTCGCCAGCCGTACACCTGTGTTGACCGTACTGCTCCTGCGTCATTTCGTCGTCAATTCATCAGGCGTCCGTACTATTCCGTACACCTGCAGTCCATCCGTACAGGTGCTATTGTACCTACCGTACATTACCGTACGTACCTGCATAAGCTGCTCCATCGACGTGTACTAGTCCGTACAAAAGTACGGTCATCCGTACTATTCTGTACAACCGTACACTGCCAACATATTCCTGCAGTAGTCCGTACAACTAGTACGGGACTGCTTCGTTTGCAGGTGTTGTGCTAGAAAGGACTCTCTATGCAGGTTATTTTCTTTGAAGATACATTTTGCAAGAAGCCATTGTTTGGCAGAGCTGTTTTTTGGGCAGATTTGAGCATATTATTTGAATTGGGCATTTTGCAAAATTTGTGGCTTTTCTTGGATTTGCCCCAATTTCAACTCAATTTCACCTCAACATTTGGGGCTTTTGCAATTACACTGCAATTTCGCAGTGAAATTTGGGGCTTTTGCAAACAGAGAGCAATTTATGCAACATTTGGGGCTTTCAGACCATTTGCCCCTTTCTGGTTGCAATTTCAAGCCACAAATTGGGGCTTTTGTGTTGGGAGAGCAATTTTGCAGATTTCAGTTCACACTGCTTTTCTGTGAGTGTTTTGAAGCACTTTTGGCAGGTTTTGGGAGAGATTGGATGCTCTGGCAGATTTCTGACAGAGACATTACAGAGATTTGAGTTGCATTTTTAGCCAGTGTTTGGCTGTGTTTTTTTGGGATTTGTGCACTCCATTCCCAGCAAGGGAATTCAGATTTGCGTTTGCTGTATTTTCTTTCTCAGACATGGCCCAGCAAAATCAGAATGATTTCGGTTTGAGTGGTCTCTCACAAGAGGACAAGCTGGATGGTACCAACTACTCCCTCTGGAGTTTTATGGTACGCAATATTCTGATTTCTCGTAATTTGTGGGACTATGTAAGTGGAAATGAGTTCCAACCAGCAAATGTGGCACCTAATACCCCTCCCCAACAAGGAGGAGGCAGAGGTCATGCACAGGGTACAGCTGCAGCACAAGTTATTGGTGCAGTTATACCTACCACTCCAGAGCAAAAGTGAGGGGATTCACGTGATGCTTTAGCTTTGTCGTGTATTTCTCTTTCAGTGAAAAGATTCATCATTCCACATATCCGGTCGTGTAAGACCTCAAAGGCAGCATGGGATATTTTGGAGAGCATGTATGCAGCTCGGAATGATGCCAAGGTGTCTTTTTTGAAAAGAGAATTGTCTCATACACATATGGAAGAGGGTGACTCCATGTCAGTGCACCTCACAAAGCTACAGGATTTACGAGAGCAGTTGCTGAATATTGATGAGATCATTCCTGATTCAGAGATGATTACCACTACTCTGAATTCTCTTCCTGAGTCTTATCTCAGCTTTCATACCTCGCTGAATTTGTCGTTGAGGGGGGGTGCAAATCCTCTCACTTTTCACAAGTTGATAGGACTTCTGCTGCAGGAAGAGCAAACCAGGAAAAACATGGCTTCACGAGGTGAACATGCCATGCTCTCAAAATTCAAGCCTAAAGTAAAGGGACAGGCAAAGACTTCAGCAAATCAGCCTTCCAGTGGTTCAGGACAGCCTTCTCAAAAGGCTAAGGGTGATGCAGGTAAGCTCAAGAAGAAGGGAATATGTCATTACTGCAAAAAGCCAGGTCACTACATTGGAGAATGCAAGAAAAGGCTTGCAAAAGAAAAGAAAAACAGCTCCGGTATAGCTGTCTTAGATTCAGCTCCTCATGCATCTGACAATGAGCAAGCTACAAGCAACTTTGTGGAGCACGGCTATACCTTCTTGTCTTGCATTTAAGACTCTCAATTGGCTGCTCGGGATAGTACAGCCACTTGTAATGATGACACTTATGCTTTTCTGAAATGCAGTTATGATTCTTCCAAGGATGCATCAGCTTTCAGTGTCAATGAGACACAAAATACATGGTATTTTGACAGCGGTGCCTCAAAACATATCACTTCCAGGAAGTGTCTCTTCACATCTCTGCATCCACCACCCGTTGGTAAAAAGGTCACATGTGCCAACAACTCCTATTCAGTTCATGGTACAAGAGAAGTTGAACTTACAGCCATTGATGGCTCAACATTCAGAATTTCTGATGTCTTGTATGTGCCTGGTATCACAAAAAATCTACTTTCAGTGTCCACTCTTAACAGAGCTGGATTTCAGGTCATTTTTGAAGATGACAAGTGTGCAGTCCATGATAGAGAGCATGACTATGCCTTGAGATTGTCTGGCACTTTGTTGCGTGGTCTTTTTCAGCTTGACATGTATGCGAAAAGACCAGCACATGCTCTTGCAGTTTCCACTTCTACTGCTGCTATGCAGAATGCGGAGTTATGGCATGCCAGATATGGACACATGCATTATGGCAGCTTGATGACGCTTCAAAAACATTCCATGGTTGATGCATTGCCTCCTCTTGAAACACCTCCTCCACATGCCTGTGAAGGGTGCATTCTTTGTAAAATGCACAGATCTTCTTTTAAGAAGGATGGATCAGTTAAAGCTGTTCGAAAATTACAGCTTATCCATAGTGATGTCTGTGGTCCCATGAGGACTCCATCATTGGGTGGTCATCTTTACTTTGTCACTTTTATAGATGACTACTCCAACTACACTTGGGTTTATGGGCTGAAATGCAAATCAAAAGTGTTTATGGTCTTCAAACACTTTGCAGCCATGGTTGAGAATGAATCCGGACTCAAGATACAGACATTACGCACAGATAGAGGAGGGGAGTACATGTCTGCAGATTTTGATGCTTTTTTGAAAGACAAGGGCATTGTACATCAGCTAACAGTGAGGCTAACTCCTCAACAAAATGGCAAAGCTGAGAGGAAAAATCGTACTCTTATGGAGATGGATAGATGTATGCTGAAAAGCAAAAAATTGCCTCACAAATTTTGGCTTGAAGGTCTCATGTGTGCCAAATCATGTTTTGAATCGGGCACCCACAAAAGCTTTGAAGATCAAGACTCCCTATGAAGTTTGGCAAGAGAAAGCCTTCCGTGGATCATTTCCGTGTCTTTGGATGCCTTGCATATGCTCATGTGCCCATTGAGTTTCGGCATAAGTTGTCTGATAAGGCAATCAAATGCATTTTTGTTGGGTACAGTGCAGAGAGCAAGGGCTACCGTCTCTACAATCCTATCACACGCAAGATTATTGTCAGTAGAGATGTAATATTTTCAGAAAATTCAGCTTACACTCAAGCTGAATTTGATATGCCTTCTTCTTCCGATGATGTCTTTGAGGGGTTACTACCCATTGCCTTGGGTTCCCCTACTGATATATCTGATGAAAATCAGAATTTTTAGATACCTCCACATGCTCCGATTCAGCCACAGGATGTCATACCACCTCCACAAGCCGTGGAAGAGGTTGTTCAGCAAGAAATTGCAGATATACATGAAGCAAAAACAGTCCCAAATTGGCTGTTACAGACTCTCAGGGAGAGTAAAATTGATGCTCCATTGCCTGGCAAAACTCGGAGTGCAGTAAGGCATGGGGGAGGTGCTGTTTGAGTTGAATCAGCTTATGCAGGTACTCTTCTTGATGAGGAGGAACCTGAGACATTTGAAGAGGCATAGGATAATGTGCATTGGATGAATGCCATGCACGATGAGTTGCAGTCCATTCAGAAAAATCAGACATGGGAAGTTGTCGATTTGCCACCAAGTAAACATGCCATAGGTACACGGTGGGTTTTCAAAGTTAAAAGAAAGCCAGATGGCACCATTGACAGGTACAAGGCATGGCTGGTCGCAAAAGGATATGCTCAGAAAAAGGACATAGACTATGAGGAGACCTTTGCTCCTACATCCAGAATGACAACCATCCGGTCAGTTATTGCAATGGCTGCAAATTTTCAATGGAATGTTCATCAATTGGACATAAAAACAGCCTTCCTTAATGGAGACTTGTTGGAAGAGGTTTATGTCAAACAACCTCCAGGCTTTGAAATTTCAGGAAATGCACTTCAGGTATGCAAGCTCAATAAAGCTTTGTATGGGCTGAAACAGGCCCCACGTGCATGGTATGCAAAGATTCATGCCTTTCTGACCAGCAAAGGGGCTGCACAACAGTCCAACTGAAAGCCCCCTCTACATCAAGAAGGATGGGGGGGATATTTTAGTCATCATTCTTTATGTAGATCTTACTTGCTCACAGGGTCAAATGAAGATAATATTGCAGATTTTAAAGCTGAATTGTAGACCACTTTTGACATGCCAGATTTGGGGCTGCTACACTTTTATTTGGGGATCCAGTTCACTCAAGAGCAAAGTGGCATCGGTATGTCTCAATCCAAGTATGTGCAAAAACTCTTGGACAGATTCAACATGCAGGATTGTAAGCCCATAGCTACTCCCATGGAGCCGGGGCTGAAGCTTACAATGCATGAAGCAGGTGAATCATTTGATGCCACACTCTACAGTCAGGCTGTTGGATGCCTCATTTATCTCTGCAATACATGACCTGATATTCAGTTTGCAGTTTCTCAGGTGAGCAGATATATGCACAACCCAAAGACTATGCATTGGCAAGCTGTAAAACACATCTTCCGTTATTTGCAAGGTACCAAGTCTTTTGGCTTGATGTTTCCCAGGGGGGGTGACTTGCAGATGCATGCCTACAGTGACTCAGATTGGGCTGGAGATTATGACACTAGGCAGTCCACAAGTGGCAATTGTTTCTTTTTGGGCAAAGCTTGTATTTCTTTGTTGAGCAAGAAACAATCTACAGTGGCTACCTCTTCATGTGAAGCTGAGTACAGGGCAGCTTTCACAGCGACAGTTGAATGTGTTTGGCTGCGTCGTTTATTTGCTGATCTTCATCTTTCATTGGAGGGTCCTTCTCCAATACTCACTGATAGTCAGAGTGCTATTGCAGTGGCAAAGAATCCTGTGTTTCATGCTCGCACGAAGCACATTGAGGTTCACTATCACTATGTCAGAGAGAAGTTGCATGCAGGAGAGATCAACATGATCTATGTGTCAACACATGACAATGTTGCAGCCATTTTCACGAAAGCACTTCTACGTGAAAAGTTTGAGGCATTTCGCAATGCCCTGAACTTATCTCCTTTTGGTGATTGATCATTTCCTTGTACATGACATTGGCACTGCAGGGGGATGTTAGAATTATTGCTATAATTTAGCAGTGACCAATGTAATGTAATAAGTAGGTTAGGGGCACTTTTCCCTTACTTACAACCATGGGTGAGGTTTTCCACCTGTTTGACTTGCTTAACAAGAAGGTTTCTTTTTCCAAAACGTAGATACACAACTCATTCTCAGTATGGAAGCATGTTTTCTGCTAGCAATATGTGCTTGTCTAGTAGATTACATGTATGGTGAACATCACCCATACCTAGTCTGTGCTTAAGGTTGTTTCCTGAGGCAAGCCTTTGCAAAAACCTGACTATCTGTCACCATAGGCCATGCCTGAAAATCTATTTATCTTCACAGATACCATGTGGTATATGATTATATTATTTGTTCCAGAAGTTGTGAACTAGATGGTATATCTGTATAAATCACAATGTGCTCCAGCGTTGAGTGCCAGCTGCAACATAATGGCATAGATTTTTGACTGCGTGTCCGTCCATTGTCCTGGTGGTTTTTTACATGCCCCCTTTATCTCCCTGGTTCAGATTTTTCTGATGAACTTGAGTTGTTATTTCTTCTTTCCGGCTTGCAATCCTCATCAAAGCTCTAATTGATAAGAGGTTATATTGCTTTGTTTACTCTTTTCGGCTTTGTTTTGCCATGTCAGTCAACTCCACCATTCAAGCTAATAGTTTTTCTCCCATGCCTCCTTTTCTTTCAGCTGGAAAAGCAAACAGCGAATTCACAAGGCTCAGTAGCCCCAAAATTGCAGCTGGAGCTCTTTGAGGTGACTATTGATTTCTTGCATAGGGATGCCAATTGTGTTACCAGTAATTTTGGACAATGGTCTTAAGAAAAGCATGACCAATTCTAGTTGTTTTGGCAGATCCTTGACTATTTGAACGATGTTGTGGTTTCACTCTATTCTTTCATTGGTGCCTATCCTCAAGGTGCTATTATCTTAGTCTCGATTGGAACCCAGAGGTATCATTTTGGTGATCTTTCCTGCTTCCATGTGGATTATTCTTCTTCCTTACCAGTATCCACACTCATTAAGCTGTGCCTGTTATCAGTGATTGGAAAGGTCAGCTTCTTCCTACTCTGGCTGGTGTTCATGATGCTTTATTACCAACTATACACCGAAGCTTGACTCTTCTTGGGCCTCCTACTGTTACAAATCACACAGAAGCTGCTGCAGATTTGCGAATGAAAAGGCTTAGAGTGAGATTGGTGGAACTTGCTTGGAAGTCACTCTCTCTTTCGTATCTAAATGAAAGCAGTCTAGTGGGCCATTATGAGGGTACAGCTAATGCTTTGCACAGGACATTGATGATTGATCCAGGAGCAAGAGGAGAAGCATTTGTGCAATTGTTGTCCAATATGGCAGCATATCCAAGCGAGGGTTTTGATCAAATCCCTGGAGGTGCAAAAGAAGAGCTGATTAGCACAGGAGCTCTTCTTAGGAACATTGAAAGAAAGCACAAGCTTGTGGATATGGTGGCTCGTCTGCGTCAAAAGGGTACCGGTGTATATATCCATGCTTTGTATTTTAATGTGCTTGCAAATGATTTTTTCCTTCCCATTTTTGACTTTGTCCTTGTTTGATTGTTGCATTGATTGCTATGACTTTTCAACGCACATTCTGTTTGCAACTTTATGCACCTGCTCTTTCTTCAGTGTTGATGAATCCAGTGCAGGGAGAGAGAGACATTATTACAAGTCTTCGAAAGACCAAAGGGTCTATGAACTGAATGGGTGGACCCACGAAACGGGCATCTGCACCCACAAACACACATGCACAAGAGAGAGAGAGAGAGAGAGAGAGAGAGAGAGAGTAACATGCCTATGAGACAAAGTACAATAAAAAATGTAACTCATACAAGCCACTATGGGTTTAGGCAAAGGGCTCGCTCTAGGACCCTTGCTGAGTGCTATATTAATAAACTCAGGAATGAGTACTCAAAACTGAAAACTGAGACATTTTGAGTTAGTAGAGGATGTGATTGACTATCCATGATCCTTGTGTGCGCACGCGCGCGTGTGTGTGTGTGTGTGTGTGTGTGTGAGTGAGAGAGAGAGAGAGAGTAATATCCTCAGAAGACCTCACGGGTCTATGGGACAAAGCGCACACCAAAAAGTTGCAGAAACATCTGGATACCCAGAGAGTTGAGGGAGCGCTCAAGGCAGCTTAGCCCCAATTATTTAGATGCATGACTAAATACTAGTTGTATCTTAGAAAAATGGCTTGGATAACATCAGTTTAAGACTGAGAGTCTTTGGGTTTAGATTTGAAATCTCGAATCAAAGCATGTCCATCCCGATAGACTTCCCATTTACCTTCCTTGCGTGCTTCCTTCACCTTTGTGAGTTCGACGTGTCTTTGTTTGAGCTGGCTTGGAGTGAACTCCTCAAAATATCCAAATTCTTGTACCCTTTAGCTTGCGTGTTTGTCTGAGAATATTGATTCTTGCTGCCCTCTCATTGAAGTGTACCTGTGCTTGTGTTCCTTTTTGAGTAACATCGCTTATGTAGTCTTCATCCCAATCGATTTGTGATATTTCTTTCTTGAGGCATAATATCCTGTCTTCTATAAGACCCTCCTCACCGCCTCCAATGCATCCATCTTGCAACCCCCCGATGTACTCTGGTTTGCTGCTCTTTAACCTCCATGTATAAATCAGCTTTGTTGACTTTGTTATTGACATTTGCAGTCATCTCCTGCTTGATAGAACTTACTTGAGTTGTGATCAATTCCTTCACTATGGATACCAGCTGAGGTGTTGGTGGAGATGAAGTGCATTTGTGCAACACTTCTTGAATAAATTCCTGCTTGCCTGTCCCTTCCATATCATTGTTTTTCCTTTCTAGAGCTACAATTCTAGGCTTGAGCTCACCTATTTCCTGTCGTAAATAGTAGATGTGCTCTTGCGGGTCTGTCATGCTTACAAGCTTTCTATGCTGCAGATATGTCTTTCCATATGGAGAGGGCGTCTTTGAGAAGATGTACGGGAGGGGAGATGAAGCTGCAATATCAGAATAGGAGGGATTACTTGGGGTCGAAGCGAAGGTCTTCATCTTGGGGAACTCCGTGTTGCTGGCCTGTGTAAGCTGAGAAGCCCCTTTGTTGATATTAACCCCCAGGCTGAGAGAGAGAGAGAGAAAGAAAGATATATTAACGTCCACGGGAGACCTCGCGGGCCTATGGGACAAAGTGCACAGAAAAGCGAACTCATACAAGCCTCAGTGGGCTGAAGCAAAGGGTATGCTAGGACCCTTGCTGAGTACTAATCTATGCTAACAGAATCATAATCATATCATATCATATCAATCTATCTATCTAGGCGTTGGGACGAAACCAAAGCCCGGTACAGTGATGGCTCTCTGGTGGGCTGCGAAAATATCTCGTATCTGTGTCTATTGAGCTGTCTCGAGCTGTGGCAGGGGGCGCGGTCTCCTCGCTCTCTGGACTCTCTGGGCAATGTCTAGAGTGATCCCTCGTCTCTATTGGTCTCCTCTGAGGAAAGCTGTGATAGGTCGGACCTCAATAGAGTGTACTCTGGGGGCTCTCCGTCGCACATGTGGCCTCTGCGTCCCTCTCTCGGTGGGACTATGCCGGCTGCTCATCCAGACTGCTCTCATATCGGCTAGCTCCTCTTCCTCCACTCCACTGTGTCCGGTGCTGACTCAAATGTATAGAAGTCTGGGACGTGTCGTTGTGCCCGGTCACCCTCTATGTCCTGTAGTGGTCTGACTAACCCTTGTTGCTCTCTGATTTGTCGTAGAAGTGCCTCCCTGTGTTGCCACATCTCCATCAGATAGAGTCCAGTACAGACCTGGTCATGGAAATGGATCAGTCGTGACAAAGGACCGAAGCCATTTCCCTCTAGGTAGAGACAGTGGTAGCGTCCTCGAATCTCATAGTAGGTTGGGCAAGCAAACACAAAGGAAATGCTCCTCTATCTCAACCGCCCCCAACGTACATAGCATGCAGATCCACTGCTCTCTAGGTATACCCACTGCTCTCTCTGCCTCAATCCTTAGCTGATGGGATGAAACCCGCATCTTACCAATCATCAGTGCATGAGATACTCCTCTATCCTCAAGATACTGGGGTCTGATAATGAATCCCTCCCCTGATACTCGCAAGAAGTGGTCGCGATAGAACTGGGTCTTGGTGGGGAGTTCCTGGTCGTCCCAAGTCCGGGATGTGTGAAGCTGGAGGAGGTCTAACCATATAATACGGTTGATCTCATCTTGTGGGATCAACTCAGGAGGTGCATCCATGCTGTATTGAAAGGGGGGAAGCCTATCCATCTGGATACTGTGCCTGGCAAGCCATGTAGATATGTGTGCATACCATGTGTCTGCCCTGCTCTCTATGAGTCGTCTGGATGACTCTAGGGCCAATCTCGTAAGTCCCACACCCTGTGGACGAAAGTCACTGTCTGAAAGATGGCATCAACCTGGAGAGGTGTCATGGCGAACTCCGCCTGTACTATCTCATGTGGAACTGAGGGCTTACATCGGATCATCCTGGATCCCATCGTCACCTATAGCCGCTCGAAGCTCCTCCAATCTGTCCTCAGAAGATCACACCCCCAGAAAGGTGCTACATACATGACAGTCAGTCGCACTAGTGTGTCGAAAAGCCAGCCCTTCGTTGGTGGATCTTGGAAGTGCCCCTGGAAACACTGCCACTTTAGTCTAGCCAAAGCACTATGCCCTCGTGTGAGTCGTGCCTGGGTTGTATGTTTCATCGTGAAGATGGGTCCTGTGAAGACTGCTCCTAGATATGTGTATGACTGCACTATCTCCGTTGGAGCAAAGGGCGCGGAGCTCAGTGGCTCTAGAAAAATCACAATCAATCAAATACAAATTGACATAAGTTTAATCAATCTCAAAGCTGGAGCTCAAAAATCGAAGCCCGGCACAGTGGTGGCTCTCTGATGAGCTGTCAAGATATCTCGGATCTACGTATGTCGAGTTGTCTCATGCTGTGACGGGGAACACGGTCTCTTCGATCTCTGAACCCTTTGGGCTATGTCCAAAGTGACCCCTCGTTGGTCCCCCCTGAGCAAAGCTATGATACATCGGACCTCGATTGAGTGTGCTCTGGGTGCTCTCTATCTTGCGCGTGGTCTCTACGTCCCTCTCTTTTGCGACACCGTGTCAGCTCTCTTTGTTGATCGTGGCTGCCCTCATATCAGCTAACTCCTCCTCCTCTACTCCATAGTGTCTTGGAATTGACTCAAATGTATAAAAGTCTGTGACACATCACTGTGCCTGGTCAACCTCTATATCCTGTGGCCTAAATGCCTCTTGCTGCTCTTTGATATATTGTAGTAGTGTCTCTTTGTGCTGGTGCATCTCCATCGATAGACCCCAATGCAGACCTGGTCATGGAAATGGATTAGATGTGAGAGTGGACCGAAGCTGCTCCCCTCCGGGATAGTTGGCCTTCCTCTTTGCAGTATTGCAATGGAGGGAGAATCGGTCTACTTCTTGCGTGATGGGTCTCATGCTCTTTGCTCAGAGGGGGGATGTTGGAGAAATCATAGTCAAAGAGTGTGTTCTAGTGTGTACTAGGAACTAGTTCATCAGTCTTTGTGTGAGAGAGTGCCATGTGGCATCTTGGGAGTTATCACATGTACATACAGTACTTGAGTGTGTGTGTCCACTCTATATGAGTGTTGTACTTTCACTTGTCACATCAATCAACTCAAGTGGAGCTTTTGGTCATGTAAGTGATTCCCGTTGGTTCTTGCCTTTCTTTCCATTTCCATTTCCTTTCATTTCTATTTCAAGTTATGCTTCCTTCCTTCTAGCTCCCTTGCCTCCTTTCCACCTTCTTCCCATTCCTACAATCCCAATCTCGTTTGTGTCCTAAGCAAGTGTCTCTGTGTTGTATAACCTCATGAATGAATGTCCATAAACGTCTGTGATCCGAACAGACCAAGAGATAATCCATCTTTGAAGAGACATTCGTGATGACCTTGAATCTTATAGTACATAGGACAACTGAAAGTGAAGTTCTCCTCTGACTCAATCTCCTTTAGATCACATAAGGTGTAGCTGTGTCCCTCTCTAGGTATGCCCAAAATCTATCCAGTCTCAATATGTAGTTGGAGTGAAGAAACATGAACTGCGCAATCAAGATCCTTGGGGAGTGGGAGAGATGGATCTGCATATAGCCTGGTGGGCTGATGAAGCCCTCCTCTGATATTTGTATGTAGTGATCTATGTAGAAGCTTCATTGGGAGCTCGCTAGGTGCTAACCAAGTCCTGTATGTGTGTAGCTATACAAGATCCTCCAAATGATGCTGTTAATCTCATGATAGGTGAGGGGAATAGAGGGGGCCTTTGGAAAGGGGGAAGTCTATCTATGTGCAGTCCAAAGCTTTCAAAACCATTTGTATGTGCAGGCATACCAACACCTTTGATCACGCTCAATTGCTAATGTCAGGGATGCAGATAAGGCTAGCCATGGCAACCTACATCATCGCAAGGTCAAGGAACTAAAATGTTTGACTTGATGGAGGTACGTGGTCACTTGGAATGGTGCATCAAGTTGGAGTGGAGGGACCCCAAACCTAGCCAAGATGATCTAGTGTGGGACCTGATGGCTTACTATTGATCTTCTGTGCCAATAAGAGAACTTGGAGCCTTTCAACCCACACCCATTCCACCTCTGATAGATGAGGATCCTAGCATGGATTTCCATTTACCAACTAGGCGGACCAAAGAATCAGTGAGAAGAGACTTGGTCCGGAGATCTTGAAAGTGAGAGTGAAAGCACTGTCGCATAAGCCCGGCGAGCACTTGGAGATTTTGTAAATCACCCTCTAATTATGTAGTGCAATTTTAAGAGGGGCATTACGAATGGTGTAAATTATATATATGCGAAGGTCTAGACAGGTTCTTGAAATGGAGACATGAAACCCTAACACTAAGGGGTAAGTTCTCATTTCTCGTTATTTTTCAACTACCTCCTCTTGTGAAGCTGAGTATAGGGCAGCAGCTTTCACAACAACAATTGAATGTGTTTGGTTGTGATGATTGCATGCATCAGTGGAGTCTCCCCCTCTAATTCTCGCTATTGTATAGCATGTAATATTTTGTTTCAACACGAAAGACATTGAAATCCACTATCATTATGTCCGAGAGCAGTTACATGCAGGAGAGATCATCCTGATCTTTTGCCTGACACATCAGAATGTGGCCGGTCTATTCACTGAGGCACTAATTTAGAAAAATTTGAGGCTTCCCGCAAAGCTTTAATGAAGCTTGTTTCCATTTCGTGATTGAGATCACACCTTGGACATCAGGACATTGAGATTGCAAGGTGGTGTTTGAAATATTAATGCAAGGTCAATGTTAGGTCAGTAATAAGGCTAGGGGCACTTTCCCTCAGTCTTTTCCTTCACTACAGTTAGTGGTTAAGGGTCTTAGCCCCAGTTGGGTTACACCTAGGGTTGTAGGGTTTTATAATTCTCAACACAGCAGCTCAGCGAGTTGTTTCTCCTCAACCATTGTGCATCTTGCTTTCATTTCTCACAGTGCAACTGTGCTCAACCATGAGACGCAGCTACCTGCAATCATAAAACAATATCCAGAAGTAGACCTCTGGGTGACGAGATTTCCTGCCCAACCTGAGTCACAAAAACCACTGAGCATATCCCTTGAGCTGTATCTGATGCCATACTCTTGAATTCCTTTGACGTACCTGAGAACAAGCCATTCTTGCTTTGATGACAACTGATTCAATTGCTACTATGCCAAGACCATTGACTTGTCCCAAGTACTTTCAGAATTGTTTAATTTCCTTGATAATAGTTCACGGAAAAATAGTGGGACAAACACAAGGAAATTTCAAAACTACAGAGGCATTCTCAGCTGCTCCAAAAAGCAAAGAGCAGATAAACGATATCACGCAGCATGTTATTGTTGTTCGAACATAATGTGTGTCATTCTACATGTCTCACAGTAAATTGTGCTGACATAGGTGTTTTATCCAACATCCCCAAATTAGGTAGCTCTCTTGTTGTTTTTCTCTTTTTTGGACAGTAGAGCATGGGACCATAATTCTATGAGATCTGAAAGGCCCAAGAAAAAGTGTTTAATTTCTATCCAAAAAGCAAAGAGCAGATAAACATATCACTCAGCTTGTTAGAATATAATTTGTCTCATTTGACATCTGTTTCATAATACTGAACTTGTTAGAATATGATGTGTGTATTTGACATATGTCGCATAGTACTGATGTAAATGTTTTATCCAACATTGCCCAAATTAGGTAGCTCTCTGGTTGTTGTGCTCTTCGTTGGAAAGAAGAGCATGGGGCCATAATTCAATGAGATCTTGAAAGGCCCACGAAGATGTGTTTCATTTTATCCAAAAACATGGAGTTGTGTGCTTGATCCATTTTACTTCTCAAGAGTAACCTTGTTTGGGGCAATGGTCATGTTTTCACTTTATGAACCCTCGATTCTGGAATGTTTGCAGGCTTGATTACTTTGGATGGTGCTCAGTATGAATTTATTTCAGCACTCGTGAGCTACATGAGTTCTGTTTCATCTCAAATGCCAAATTCCTCCAATTTCTCTCTCATGGATCAACAGGGTGGGCAAAAGCAAGAAGCTGACATCATGTATGAATCCAAGATCAGTCACATCAAGGACCTCTTCCCTGACTATGGAAATGGATTTATTGCAGCTTGTCTTGAGGCATATGACTACAATCCGGAGGAAGTAATCCAGAGAATTCTAGAAGGGACTCTTCATCCGAGCCTACTATCTTTAGACAAGCTGCTTGAATCCAAACCTGATGGCCTAGCTACCAATGTATTGACAAAGGATAAAGGTAAGGGAAAGTTGGTTGAATGTAAACCTGATGGCCTAACTGTATTGGCAAAGGATAAAGGAAAGAGGATGGTTGATGAAGCAACTCCTTTGGCTTTCAACATGAATGGAAGCTTAAAAGGCACAATGAGAGAGGCTATGAAAGATGCAACTTTTTCAGACTCAACTGTATCAGATTTTGAAGCACAGGGATTAGCACAGAGGCTGGCTTCATCAATGTCAGCAAGTAGTTCAAGTGCTGGGCAACTAGGGGGAATATTACCTTCAAAGGTTTTAGTTTCAGATTCTGTTCAAAGCCTCAAAGGGCGATTTGTACGCAAAGATAAGGGGGAGGGAAACGCAGCACAATTACTTGACGAACGAGATGCAGAGGATGCCCTTCGTACTGCAGCATATGCTGCCCAGTATGAGGATGAGTATGATGATTCGTTTGATGACCTTGGCACGCATATTGCTGATGGAGTGGAAGAGACCGAAAGTCTTCTTGATCTGATGGCATCGAAATCATTAATTGGTCCATCAGCTGACCAAGAATGGACAAATAGTGTACCTACCAGAGTTAAAAGTGATGGGCTGCCCAAAGGCATATGGAGTGGAGTTGACAGGGGTGTCTCCAGAGCATCGGAAGCGATGCCAATGAATTCCAAATCTCAGAGTACCTCATTTGAAAGAGAAACTGGCAACAGATTCTCTGACACAAACAACAGACTTCCATTCCACCCAATTAGAGGCATGGGTAGAGGCAGGCGAGAGGAGCCTCGGGCACAGTACTTCGTGAAGGATGGAAAGAACTACAGTTACAAGGTTGCAGGTTCTATAGCTGTCTCCAGTGCAGAGGAAGCGGAGGCACTAAAGGTAGAAGAAGAAGAAATGATTCATGGACTTGGACGTGGTGGCAATGTCCCAATCAAGCCACAAGAAACTTCAGACAGGAAAACAACTCCTCAAGCTTCAGACAGGAAAACAACTCCTCAAGCCAATGTTCAGGGACCCACGCACTCAGACTTCTCAGGGCGTACAGGGACACATAATCGTGGAAGGGGAGGGTCAAGGAGGGAGCATGACAACCATCACAGGAAGGACCGTGCAATGAAGAAGCACTTTGCAAGCGTTGGGTGAACATAGATGAGTGTCAATACACTTGCACAAGCCTCAAGGGTCAAGTGTCGATAACTGGTTTCCAACTGCACCTTTTCCTTGCTCATCCTTCACATCTTTGCCTTACAAGAGGAAAACTTACAGACTCGGCATGTATGTATGTAGATACTAATTCAAATAATATCTCCCATTGCCATTCCTTTTAAGTATTTTTCTTGGAAGGTTTTTAACAAGCAGGCTGAAAGACGCGTGCAGTTTAGAAGACTTCCGGGTCTTTTGAGGTGTTGAAGAATGTCTGCCATGTATTTTGGGGTGTTGAAACAGACGCGCGGCATGTGCACGTACAGTTACTTGCAGCTAACAAAGGCAAATGATAGTTAGTCCGAATTATTCATTTGCTAGAGAGCCAAGTAAATGCTATCTTGAAAAATTTGATACGCCGAGGTCACCTGGACAGGTTTCAATGTTGTTTTTTGATACAAAGATTTCATGTGGCATGACAATAGAGATTGTTTAGCCTTATTGGGACCAGCTTTTAACCCCACCTAGCCTATACATGGTTCTTGATGTACTGTCTGAGTACTATGCTAACTTTTTTGTTGCTAAGCGGGCTATCAAGCCCCTTAGATCCACAATTACTTAACATTTAAGACGAGCAAGATGAAGAGCTAGCATGTGCCTGATGTGAATTTAAGTGTTGTTACTGCTATACTTCATAAACCCAATGAGATCTTCAGTGGGTTGTATTCTTTCCATGCACTCCCCAAGTAGAATCTCTTGCAATGATCACAGTGAATGGAAAATTGTGTACCCTTATGAAATGTCAATGGAGAACGTGCTGTATAAATATTCTAGATGAGACATTTAGCTGCAGATAATTTCCATCCGGAGAACTAGTATTGGCAACCCATGCTCAACCTTGCCCTCCCTTCCTCACAAGTCGCCTTGTATTCTGTTTCATTTGCCTTGTTGTCTACCCTCTATCCTTTCTCTCCGCCCTAGTCCTATCTTCCTACCTTGCTGCTCATAGCCCTTTAATTATTTTGCCTCTTGATGGTTGGCTTCTATTGGTCGTTTTTGTAGGATAGGCATTTAGGTGTAGGTTGTGGTGTAACCTTTGGCGATCCATTTGGCGACGTCCATCTAGCTTTAAGTACACTTTTTTTACCTCAACAAGGAGATGCTAGATTGATCTTGCTTATGCTACGTGGTAATTGGCTGATGAGGCTCTTGGCATGGCAATATGTAGTTGTGGGCGATGAGACTGATACCCCCTTTATGTGATTGAAGGGGAAATGTTATAGTCTAGGGATCGAGAGGCACATTAATTTTTTGGACTATAAAGGACTAAAGTACACAATGATCATTGGCATTTTTGAACGAGATATAAATTAATATAATGTACTAAGTTTTTTTGTGTTACGATATAATACTTTTCTCTTTTTTCATTTTTGGCAAAATTTAAGAATTCTTAGGATATTAAGTTCAATTCTTTGCAAATTGCTGCAAATTGTTATATTTCTTGGGAAATGCAATCTTTTACACTCTAGCATAGGTCCCCTCGGGTGCACGAGCACTTGCACTCATGCATGGGCACACGTGCACGCGTGCGCGTGCGTGCGTGCATGTGTGTGTGTGTGTGTGTGTGTGTGTGTGTGTGTGTGTGAGAGAGAGAGAGAGAGAGAGAGAGCTATCAACATCTGCGGAAGACCTCACGGGTGTATGAGACAAAGTGCAAAAAACAAAAAGTGGCTTACCACATCTAGATAGCCACAAAATCAAAGGAATGCACAAGGCTCAATGGCTCTTGAGTATTATAGGGCATAGCTACATTCTAGTACTATCATAAGGTGGTCTTTGTGACATCAATTTAATATTGTCTTTAGGCTTGGATTTGAAGTCCATACTCAATGCTTGACCATCTTGGTAAAGCGCTCATTTGTTGGCCTTGTGCGCTTCCTTTTTGGAGAGGGAGAGAGACGGAGACAGAAACAAAGAGAGAGAGAGAGAGAGAGAGAGAGAGAGAGTTTATTAAAGTCTACTAAAGACCGATGGGTATATGAGATTGATAGAAAACCGATACAATGAGCAAAAGGGTGGAGCTACTAAGCGAGCATCCTAACCCATGCTAGAAAACCATGTCAGACATACTCAACGTCATCATCATCAATGCCACCATAGTTATAGTCCTCACTAGCATCATCATCATAACATATATAATTTAATCCGATACAATACAATGCAGTACACACATGGCATAAAACGTCAAGATACGCTTGGTGACAGACTAGGTAGTGTAGGCAACAAGTCCATGATAGATCACTGTCTAGTGTCCAAAGGAGTAGTCCGTTATCCCCTCCTGGCAGCTGCTCTTCGCTTGACAAGCGCCATAGTAACCCTTGTTGATCGTATCTTAGGTCTAAACATGATGACATGTCAGCTAGCAAGATCTATGCATCTGTCCTTTGTCGAATGTGTCACATCTCAATCTCAGGATCTTTGCCTCTCTTTTAGGGGGGTAACATGCTTTGGCTGGAAGAACTCTGTGATCACACTCTGAGATGGGTCAGATAAGGCCTCCCATCCCTGTCTCTGTGTGATTTGGTAGACGCTTTCTATGTCGAACCACCTCATGAATGAAAGCGGCAAGGCACCTCTGCTCTGGGTATGAGAGAAGTCTGGAAAGGGGCCCGAAGCCATCTCTTGAAAGGCAGTGGTATCATCCATGGATCTCGTAGTGGACTCAGTAGGCTCCTCTAACTCAACCTCATGTCCCTCACATAGTATACAAATACGACTCTCTCTGGGGATCCCCTCTGCTAATCCACTCTCGATATTGAGTCGATGCGATGACACACAAAACTACCCAATGGCAATACTAAGTGAGTGTGGTAGGTGGATCTGAGTGTATCCTGGCAGGATAATGAACCCTCCTCAGAGATGCATAAGTAGTGGTCCCTATAGAAGTTGAGCTTCACAGGAAGCTCTGTATGTGCCAACCAGGTCCTGAATATGTGTAACTGTAAAAGATTCTCTCGGGTGATTGGGTTGAACACGTTGCCCCAAAACGGGACAAATGGAGCATCAACGCTATATTGGAAGAGTGGCAACCTCTATCTATATGGAAAACCAGTCTCTCGAACCATCTACATATGTGTGCGTACCAGCATCTCTGATCACCCTGAGCTACTAATACCTTAGAAGAGGATAGCACCATCCAAGGTAGTCTATGTCACCCTACAGTATAGGAGTCATAGATAAGTGATAGTCTGGAATCTAACTGCAATGGAGATGCCCCAAACTTAGCCTAAATGATCAGATGGGGAGCAAATAGCTTATTGCGGATCATCCGTGATAACAAGAGAACGTGTAATCTCTCCACTCGAGTCCACTCTATATCAAATAGGCCTGGCCCCCAGCAAGGGTTGTCATACATGCCTGCAGGTTGGACCAACGAGTCGAAAAGGAGAACCTTGGTCCGTGGATCCTAGAAATGCAAGTGGAAGCATTGTCTCTCCAGTCAAGCAAGGGAGGTGTATCCTCTACTCAGGTGGACCTGCATCACCGGTCTCATCATGTAGATAGGGCCAGAAATAAAACCCCCAGGTACGTGTATGATGAGACAATCTCAATCGGTGACCCGTGAAAAGTAAACTGCTCTCTGCATACAGCTTCTCGGGAGGTGTGGAAGATCATAACCTTGGTTTTACCCAGGTTGACCTTCAAGTCATGGGACTCACAAAAAACCAGTAGAGCATCTAGGTGTCTCGGAAGCCCCTCAGTGGATGAAGATAAGTGCACCACATCATCAACATATAATAGAATCTCGAGTAAGGAACCGGCAAGAGAGCAACCTGCTCCCCCTAGGGTCCTCATAAAAGACTCAAGCTCATCTATATAAGGGCCAAACAAGGTCGGCAAAAGTGGGCAGCCTTGGTTGACCCCAATGGTGCTCATGATCTCACCTGCTCATCCACCACCCGTCCCAACTCTATCGGAAACCCTCTTGTATAGTGCCATAATAGCCTAGACTATCTCTTGGCCATAACCCAACTCATGAGGCGTGCTTGTGGCACTATATCAAAGGCTTTGCGGAAATCCACAAAGCAGCAATAGACCCTCTAGCCTCCTCTAAGGCACTCCTAAGTGTAAGTATGTGGTCCATGGTCCCATGATCACATTAGAAACCTACCTACCCCAATTGCTCTGAGTCCCTGGATCTTTACATAGCGACTGACCTCCAATATATCTTGGACATGGCATGCCCAATCATAATGGTCCTATAGTTTTTTAGACTCATGGGATCCCCTGTCTTGTGAAATAGGGATGGTGTTGAGAGTCCATGTGCATGGAAACCCAAGGCAAACTGCTTCCTTCATTGAACAACTTTGCTAGGATAGGAGCTAGGATATCAATTCTGTATGCAACAAACTCGGTGCATAAACCCTCGTGATCTTTCGCTCGACCATTGTGAAGCTTCATTACTATGTCCTTGATGCACCCCCTTAGTGAATAGAGTGTAAAAGGTGGGTTGTGTTGTGTGAGAGATCAAGAGTGGGGCTGATTGGGGATGTCATATAATGTGTGTGTAGATGTGCCAAACCTGAGAATTATTTTAACCCTATTTATGTTGTTTGTTGTTAGTTAACACCATGTCTTCTCAAATAAAACCTTGGAATAAACTTGATACTTATAAAGGCTTCTCCCAATTTATATCACTTGATGATTGTACAATGCTTCATCATGTTTGTATTTATTATTATTTTTCCCGGGGGGGAGTGGTTGAGATTTAGACATCAAAATTATTAGAGGGGTTAAAATCTCTATTCATATGATTGGTGGATGTGGATATAGAATAGGATTTGGATTAGTGCATCAGGACTTGGGTTCTTATTTAGTGAGTGGTCACCCCCCTTTGTATGTGTGGATCATTCTTAGCCTTCCATGTTATGAAGGTGATAGGTAATGCAATCCTTAAGCATTGGCTCCAATCGAGTGGTCTTCCATCTCTCTTCTCCCATCTGTAAGCTCTCCATTGTGCACTCCATCTTTCATAAGATTATGGACCACCCATTGTCAGCCCCCACAAAGTGTACACCCAAGGTGTCTAAGACTCTTGCTCCTACCTGGCAAGATGCTATGGACTGTCCTCTTTTTGGTGACCCTGGCAAGGCTACAAGAAAGTGGGCATCTGACTTGCCTCCCTAGGATAGGTCCTTGCCCAGTGGCCCATCTACAAACAAAGGCACTTTCTTGATAGCCCAAAAACCTCAACCCTTTGCTAGAAATCTCCCCCATCTACTGTCTTGAAAAAGATCTCATCCGACAAAGTCTTAATGGTATCAACAATCACCCTACCATCATTTATCAAAATTGAAGTTGCTGGAGCTCGCCTTTTTTATGGAGGATAAGATGGGTCGAGATCCCTTTAGCAACCCTAAGAAGAAAAGTCTCATTAAAAACCATGCATGTGATGTCATCAACTATGAAACCATGGTACCAAGGAATGAAATACACTACATGCAAGCCAAGAAAGATAGAAATCTACTCCACCAGATCTTGGGTGGTGTCGGGGGAGCTCAACTAAAGAATAAAAACTCCTCTCCCATAGATAGTGACTTGCCAAATGTGGTCACCCTCTAGGGCCAAACTAGCTTGGATCCAATCATGAACCTAGCTTAGCATGGGAGTGAGGCCAATGATATGGCCCACCAGTGCTCTATTTAGAGGGACTAATATTGAAGTGAGAGAGATATGGAGAAGTGAGAGGGAGGACTAGGAGGGAGAACTGAGAGGGCGAGAACTAAGAGAGAGCCCTTCACCTCCGGAGTGCCGACAGAAACTCAGTACGAAGACTTTGTATAAACGGATGCTCTAAGTATGTGTGGGTGTGTGGATTTGTATGTGTGAGCATATTTTTATACTGTGGTCTACACCCACTGTTAGGCGCTGATGATGTCAGTGGGGATGTCATAGTAGCTAGTCCCTGCTATGCATGATGGAGTTTATGGTTTTCAATCTTATGAGTGACTGTCGTGAGCTTGAAACTACACTATGTTGTGTTTTTTGAGGATGAGTTTGGGAATGTTCCTGGATTCATCTAGGTATAAACCCTCTCTATTCTTTTCTTTTTCTCTCTGTGGCCAAAGCTTTGAGATATTTTTGTGCTCCTAGGTGGTGGGCCTCATTGCAATCCTCGAAGAGGAGGAGCTAATGGACTCGGTTTCTTGATGACATGACACTTTTGGTGGAGGGCACAACAGTGAGTCCAGAGGGAGCACTTGAGCTATAATGTATGGCATCCGTGGCTAGGATCAACTGGACTAAATCACTCGTCTTCCTCACGCCAGCTTAGGGGATCGCTCTTGGCTTCCATTGGATCCCACAAGGTCAGACAGCGAGGGATTTAGGCTGTTGAGTAGGCATTGACATTTCAGCAGAGTAGCAAATTGCACTTGCTGCAAATCTGAAACATTTGAGGGAGAGCCATCCTCAACATGTGGCAAGCCATCTGAACTATGAGAAGTAGAAGGGGAAGCATCAGGAGACTCCGTCTCATCATCCTCAAACTGGATGATGTCCAAAGAGGTGTCATCGTATGGTGGCAAGTCTGCACTAGCGGGTTGCATGAACTCATTCTTAGCAAAGAGAACATCTCTGCTGATTATTACCTTCCTGGTAGCGGGATTATAAAGCCTAAATCCCCTGCTTTCAGTGCTATACCCCACGAAAATGCATTTGACATTCTTGTCATCAAGCTTTGTCCGATGTGCATCTGGAACCAAAGCATATGCCACTGAGCTAAAAATTCTGAAATGACTAACCTTTGGCTTAAAGCCATACAAAGCCTCAAATGGAGTCACATTAACCAAAGCTTTGGTAGGGTATCTGTTCTGAATATAAGTGGCTGTCACAACTCCTCCCTAAAAAGCCCTTGAGACTCTCTTGAATTTCAACATGCATCTCGTCATATCCATGAGAGTACGATTCTTTCTCTCAGGGAGTGGATTTTGCTGTGGTGTGTAAGGGCATGTCAAGTGATGTTTAATCTGATGTTGCTTCAAAAATCCTTGGAATGCATGTGACATGTACTCTCCCCCTCTATCTGAGTTGAGTGTTCCAATTCTAAAATTGGTTTGGTTCTCAGCCATAGCTTTGAACTCCTGAAACCAACAGAACACCTTAGATTTTTCCTTCATGAGAAAAAGCCATGGGAACCTGGCTGACCCTAGGATGCCATCTGCCTACCTGTTGCAGACTCTTTTCTAGGCCTACAAATATGCCCTGGCAGCCCTTTTTGGCTGCCCTATGTGCTGCCCTTATAGGGACTGCTGTAGCCAGCAACTCATTGCTTAGTGAGGGTTCTGTGCCTTTCCATGCAAAGCTCTTGTATGGCAGCCTGCATGCTGCCATGTGGCTGCCCTCCCATCTCACTTCGATCTGCCCCCGTTGCAGCCTTGTTCTCTACCCATATGGCATCTCTTTGAACCCATTCTATGCTGCTGGTCATCCTCCCCATGTCCTGATGTGGGGGCTCATAGGTGGGGAGGTGAACACACACTCTCAACCTATGAAGGGCCATCCGTCAGATGTAAGGTTTGTGGCCAAATTGGCCTGTTATAAAGTCAACCTGGCTAGATTCTGTGGCAGCAGACTGTCGCCATCAAGGTCCATCCATCTGGCAGACTTAAGGTTTGTGGCCAAATTGCACCTAGGAAAAAATTAACCCAAATAGTTGTGTGAGTCAGGGGAGCTACCATGAGAACTCCTCTGTCCAAACCAAAGAAAAGGTCACCACCTGGATTATGAACCCCCCCCAAAAAAACCAAAGAACTTCTCCTACTAGCTAAAGGAGGAAGAGGTGGAGGAGGAAGGAAAAAAGAAGAAAAAAAAGGGAAGGGAAACTACTAGGTATAGCCAAAGGAAAAGGAAAGAAGGGACAACTACTGTGAATGACCGCATCAACCCAAAAAATCATGAGCAAAAGGCTTGGACAGCAAACCAAATTGTCTTATACTTATGCACAAGTGTGGCTATGGTCAGTAAGGGCTATTGTTTAACCTTCAACGGATCTACCAATAATGCCAACTAAAAGGGGGAAAGAAGCAATGTTCATGGAAGGAGAAAGAGGTGATTGAGGCAAGAGAAATACGAAAAATGATGAAAACAGTCACGTGATTGGAAAGGGAAGAAGCAAGAGGGGCGGCGGGCTAGGGGAAGAAGAGGCATTATTAAGGGGCAGGTGAGCAAGGGAGAAGACTATGGTGATAGCATGTGGGGTGGAGAAGGAACTAGCACAAGAGAACTTCGAGTAGCATGACTTTAGAGTTTCAAGTCAGTGGCAGTAGAGAGTATGAAGATATACAGAAAGCAACCTTTCCAAACGTGGTTGTATAGAGTATGAAGATATGCCCTGAGATAAAATCTTAGTATAAAATCTTGGTAGGTCATCTTGATAGAGGATCACCATATCCCTAACCAAGACATCTGGTGCCAATCATAGAGATTGGGACATTAATCTAAATGCAACCATATGGGCTTATAGGATGGCATTCAAGGCAACTATAAATCTAGCACCCTTCTACCTAGCTTATGGATCAAAAGCCGTTGTGACTATGGAAGTCTACCAAGCCTCCAAGTAGCCACAAAGCACAAGGCTTCAATAACCACTAGCCAAGCTAGATAAGCTCAAGGCCCAAGTAGCATGGGCCCAATAAGTTATTGAATGAAGGAGGAAACCATGGCATGGTTGTCACATTATTCCAAAGCATCTAAAGAAAAACATGCTAGGTCAACTATATAATTCCAAACTTGGCCCCTAAAAAACTTAACCTAAAGCTAGGGAGGAACATATCCTTCAAGTGAGTTGAGGCATTGAACAATGGCATAGTACAATTGGCCAACTTACAAGGGAAGTTGATTCCCAAACTGCTCAATGGGAGTAAGGAAAAGCCTTACCATGCAATTGCACTTCAAATTTTGCCTTTATGGGCATGTCATAAAGCATCAAATTAGCACATGTGAGGACCACAAATCAAAGACAACACATTTTGTCATCATGCAATAAAAGTAATATGTGCATGTAGAGAATGAAACAATGGAGTTCACTCTAATAAAAGCTTATTGTGCATGCAAAAACTTCTCCATGGAGAGGCTATTTGATCGAGTTCATTTAGTTGAACCCTCGATGAGTTGGTGCAACCATTCTTCTAATTTCTTTTGGAGTACATTAGATTGAAGAAAAACACTAGGAACATCCCAAGGTCCCTCATGGACAAAACAATCTTGGCCAAAACTAGTAGAATGGTGTACTAGGTCACCCTGTTCGGCAAAAAACTTCATCATCTTAATGGTCCATCAATGCTCATAGCCCATGGAAGAGTGTGGTACCCACTGCCACTAGGTTTGAACAATAGCACCAAGCAATCGACCAACACTTGTGGTATAGGAAGGGTCACCTAGTATTAAGCACTAGGCTAGGACAAGCAATGAGCTAACCACCAAGGAGAAGTCCAAGTCTCCAATGCCACTAGTTTAACAAGGCCTTAATAGGAAACCTCATTAGGTAACAACATCCCTTGGTACGAAACCCTTACCCCTCAATAAGCCAAGTGGGCTTTAAAATAGGATGAGGATCTAGCCCTTTCACACCACAAACCCATGCACCCCAAGAATAGTCAATTGGAGTCTTATGATATTGTAGATCTCTTCTATGTCAATCCAATAGCACTCTCAAGGAGCCAATTCCAACATGTCTAGGAGAAATTACGCTAAGAAGCAAACTAGTGGTTGGGCACATCTCATGACATTGGGTGCCCACCCAAGAGGTGCACTTCAATGAAATAAATGTAGAACTTTGCAAAATTTTCCTCTAGGAAAGAACTACAAAACAACACCTACCACACCCAAGAGAATGAGTTCCATAGACAACATACCATGTCACTCCAAAAGGGTAGAGATAGAAGAGGCGATAGAGCAAAAGTAAGATGCCAAGCAAAGCTTGGAGGTTGGCCAAAATTTAGGATCTGGTGACATGACCATGCCATCTCTTCAACAAGCATCCATAAAAATCACCCCAACAGTACAACCCTAAGGACCTCAAGGATGCAAGTAGCTCACAAGGCCACTGGTCCATCACTTATAAATTAGTTAGCCCCCACCACATCAATGACAACACACTATTCAAAATTTTTGGACTCTCTCTCTTGGTTTGGACTTTTTTTTGGAGCATATCCTCTCCACTCAACTTCACTTAGTGAACTAAAAAATTGGGTTTTTTGAGCACTTAATGGGTCACTTATATACAAATATGGCCTTATTAAGCTAGTAAAAAGTCAAGTGGTAACCTCTAATTTTAAAAAAAATGGCTCGCTGAAGCTATAATTCCCAAACTCATGCATGGTGCCCCCATCCAATAACTATAATAATAATAATAGTAGTCTCCTAACTCAAGTTCAATTTTAACACTATGAAGTGAAAATATGACACCATATGAAAAGAGTTTGTTGAATTCAACATATAAGTGGTGTATAGATACACCATTTTTTTGAAAAAAAAGAGTTTGTTGAATTCAATACATAAGTGGTGTATAGATACACCCTTTTTTAAAAAACAAACCATACAATAAATTTTCTTATTGGTGGTGTATACATACACCATTTGTATGGAAAAAAGCATACAAAACATTATCTTATGCATCTGAATCTCGTTCAGAGTTATCAGATTCATGTAATGTATTTGAGCTTGATGGGTCAAGTCTTGCCAAATGATGTTTAATATGGACACGACTTGGATCAGGGATTGTGATACATTTTTCAACATTGTATCCATGCTTCTTTTTAAAACTTCGTGTCCTCGATTTCCAGCAATGAATAATGCTACTGACTTCCACCTCTGTTAATCCCTCATTATTTGGAACCCATTCACGTTTCTTTTGCAAGCATCCCTTATAGAGTTGTTTTATTGTATATCTTCTCGGGAGATTTTTTAATGGCTTTGGTTCATACCATAAAGCTATAAATGTTATAGGAGTTCCCTTGTCATCCCTTTCTATCTTTGTAACCTTTGCAACCCAAATTGGGCCACCTTGGTCATCCAACTCTGAACCCGGATCAGATGCCCAAACTGCAACAAATAGACCCTCTTCAATCTCATTAAATGGTATAAACTCTGGTAAGGGTTTGTCTCCCTTCCTGCCACAATATTTTCGAGGTAAAAGGCATTCATATTTATATCCAAAGGAAAACTTGGTGACCTAGCTTGTTCCGGCCAAAAGGATTCAGAGTATTCAATGCTCATTAAGTTTTCTTGTCTTTCTAAAGATTGGATAAGTGCTTTAGTTGATTTAATTGTCTCCAAATTCTTAGTTGATTGCTCAGGATATTTCTGCATCATACTTTGAAGATGTTTAATGAAGGCTTTCAAGCCTTTCATTTCATCTATGTCAAGTGATTTGTTTTTTGCAAGAACAAATCTAGTTTCCTCCAATGGAATTATTCGTTGTAATAAAGCATATGACTCACTCCATAAATGATCTCCATCTACTGAGTAGTGCTTCCATTGCATCACTGGAATATTGTTATGCATGTGAAACCGAAAGTAGTTCGTTTTTGTGTGTCCTATTAGGGCATCATCTCCTATTTGTAAATGTGGCTCTATAAATGCTCTCCAATCTACCATGTAAGACATGTGATGAATTAAAAAATGCCATTGAACATAGTAAATGTGAGCAGCAGCGAGGAAGATATATTAAATGGCAATCAATCCATTTATGTCATGTGCAGGATGCTCGAAAGTTGTATGCTTCTTGGAGAGAGGAAGCTATTTCACATGTCGATAAGTCCATGTGCATCACCATTGATGGCATGGACCAGAATACAACCACTTTGCCATGATATAGACGTATCCCACCGGCATTGGAGGGCAAACGTGGACTAAAAACACACTTGTGTGGAGTATTAGTACATGGATACCGAATCTTTTGTGATGTATGGATTGATAGTTTGCATGACCATGATAGTAACCAAGTTGTTACATCAATCATGAAAGCAATAAGAAAGGTCAGAGATGCTCGGGGATGTTTGCCTAACACATTGCGAATACAAGCTGATAATTGTTGGAGAGAGAACAAGAATAAATATATATTTGCTTTATGCTCTATGTTGGTTGGTTTGAAAATATTTGAAGACGTGGAAGTTGGCTTTCTTCTTGTCGGCCATACACATGAAGACATAGATCAAATCTTCAGTGTTATCTCTGGTGAGTTGAAGGAAATGGATGTTTTGACAATGGAGGATATGCTATTTCGAATTGGGAAAAAAATTGGAGGTTCTCACAAGGAAGAATCAGAAGTGGCTATCTTAGAGTTTGATGGTGTCTTGACATGGCAAAAATCTCTACGCCAAATTTTGTACAAGGTTGATCGTGAAATCATGCTCTCGTCTCTGTCTTGTAAAGTTTTATTGACAGTCTCTAGGACGACCTTCTTTGTCATTCCCAAAGGAAGATGTTATTGGCATTCGACACGTCCATCTAGCATTGTTTGTTGAAGATTAGGCTGTGGTAATGCATGGTCTTCGAGAACTTGCTTTAATGTTGCGGTTGCATTCATGGTGCTTCCATGGCATTTAAGCTTGTAGGTATTTCCATGAATTGTATGAATAACTTTTTCTTTCACCTCTGCCCAGATGGTCCAATATGTGCCATGTGATAGTCCAGTTAACCATTGATATCCTCGATTGCAAATGGGTCTCCCATTAACCATGGGTTTCAATCTAGGTTTACAGTGTCCTGTGCTCAAATCTTGATTAGTGCCTTGATGAAGAAAGCATGAAAACTCTTGAAGAAGATAGTTATGTCTATTAGGCGCTGTCTTACTCCAAATACCAAGGTGTATGGCTACACAATCATCTTTCCCAACTTTTCTAATGCAAAGTCTCTTGCAACAAACTCGCATAAGCATCCTTTCCATATTCTCCTCGGATAGCATCACATGTCTCTTTGGTTCTGGAATTGATGCCATGATTCTTTGCCTCTTCACACTCACATACTTTCTTTTTGTAAATAGTGTCTTGCGCTTTCTAGTTGTAAGACCATCAAACCTTGAATCCATTTCCCTTAAATCTTCATCTTTATAATCAAATGCTGTGTAGGCTTGTGTGTTTGACACAGAAGAAAAGCAAGAATCTAATGGCTCCAACCATCATTCTCCCTCCTCCCTCATGGCTTTGACAGCCACCATCATCTTAGATAGTGACCTTGAGTCTCCCTAAGAACTAACCATAGCTAACCAAGAATGGGCCCCTAGAAAAAATTTGCCAAGTTCAAAAGAATATGACTATACATGGGTGCCATATGTGCATGCAAGAAGAATGCCAATCCTGAATCCGTGGAAGATTACTCTACCAAGTGTCACAAAGTGTGATGAACTGCCAAATGCCAAGAGACTGTGCTGGTGTCAGATGTGTGAATGTATATACCGATGATAGAACCAAATGAACTGATGTCAGTGGGAACTAACCAGGTAATATGGCAATGGCTTACTTGGCTTGATTAAGTTTAATCTCCTCTATGGCTATTCTAGTATACAACTAGACTACATGTCAAAGCACAAAATGCATCGAATGAATTTTATCTGGATTCATTTTATGGAGTCTGGATTGGGTATGCTACAATGGATCAAGAGGTGGTTTGGATGATGATGATTTTATGATTCTGACCTATGAAAAAGTCAAAATGCAAATCTGAGGTTCTCAATGCGTAGAGCATGATCTGGCGATCACTTTTCCCTTTTGAGCACTACAAAATTCCACCTGGATCAAAAGTTATGGCTCCCAAAATAATGGCAAAACTTTGATCCCAAGAGGGTGGTCAAAATGATGATGTGGATGGAGGGTGATGTGGCAGAGGAAGGTCACATGCAGAGAGCAAAAGTATGCTTATGAAGAGAACTGTGCTTAGCTAGCACATATTGACTAGGCAGTTGATATGGTAGATGAGCTAGCAGACTACTGATGTGGCACTGTTGAGGTGGCCCCACTGATGATGTGGCACTACATGGAGATGCTGATGTGGCTACTGAGTCAGCAAGGTGATGTGGCAGGATAGGTTGGATGACATGGCACTTGGGGCTAGCTACATGATGTGGCAGCTGCCATCTTGGATGGTGATATGGTAATGCAAGCTCATGTGGCAGACGGAGTGCTAACGTGCAATGGCCACGTGTCAAGGATGATATGCTAACGAGTTGATGTGTAACTACCTTCGAGGTTTGATGACATGGCAGTCGATTGGGGCTATTGATGTGGCACTCTAGACAAAGAATGATGTGGTGGTAGTTGATGGAGTGCTACGTGTTAGCGTTGTAGTGTCAAGTGGGTAAGATAACCCTGAGTGTGGTGGAGGGATCACCCTTTGGCACCATAATGTCATGAGATGCTAGCGGAATCGAGAAGATTCTATCACGGACAACTGTTCTCGTTGCCTTTGCGGAATTTTCCCTTCGTGAGGTCGTTCTTGATGATTGAGCTCACTCTAGGTGGCGTGTTGGTTATTGCCAGTCGAGTTGGCTGTTTGGAGAGGTCGCGTTCGATGCTAGAGCTAGGGCGCTTGCTGCGTGCATGGAGCCTGGCTTAGATGGTTGGCGTAGATTCTCGATGGTCCGTTGTGGTCGCCGATTGGAGTAGAAGGGCGCTAAAGATGCACAACCGGGCTTGAAAGTCAAAAAACTCGTTGCTTGGATGCACTGTTGGCATTAATGGAGCTCGGGTTGTGGTGTCGTGGGCTGGAGCTTTGGTGCTGGACGTGAGCATTTGCTGCTGTAGTATTAGAAGGCGGGTCAGGTGGCCCATGTCGTCTATATTGTGTTTGCTTGGGCTATGGGAGGCCTTGGAGCTCGTGGCGAGAGGCTTGCTTTGTGAGTCTTGGCTTGTTGGAGACAGAGAGTCGGATGGGTCTGCTCCGCATTGGGCGATGGTCGTTGTAGGAGCATTGCATGCAACGATTACTTTCTTCATCTAGTCGGCTCTGTGGTCACGGGGCTTTGTTGAAGGGTCGCTGAGCATGAGAGCTTGCGGTAGCTCTGAGGGCACTACTAGGTTCAGTGTAGAGAGCACCGTGGTTGATGGCGTCGACTAGCTATGACATTTGAGGCTGAGTCGCACATGCAGGGTGCTCGACATGGAGCTAGATGCTGCGGGATGTTTTTGAGTGTTACAGGTGCCTTTTGTTGGAGCCTCCTGGCCGCCAAAGCTCTAGACATTGACGTTGTAGTCGACGCGTTGCTTTTAGGTGTTGTTCATCATTGAGGGTTGTAGCTTCGTTCTTGTTGAAGCTTTGTGTTGTAGGAAATGGCCACCAAGGCACTTGAACTTTGAGCTCGTTGCAGCTTGTAGGTAGTGGAGAGGGAGTTCGTGAAGCTTATTGGAGTTGTAGCCAAATACACCTTGCCTTATCTCTCTTCGAGAGCACACATTTCTC
This sequence comes from Dipteris shenzhenensis, assembly GCF_047967505.1. Taxonomy (NCBI): domain Eukaryota; kingdom Viridiplantae; phylum Streptophyta; class Polypodiopsida; order Gleicheniales; family Dipteridaceae; genus Dipteris; species Dipteris shenzhenensis. Next base: position 37,606,199 of record NC_141615.1, read on the forward strand.
TCTCCAAAAAATAGATAGGATTCCAGATCCTAAGGTAGACCTCACAGAACCAAACAAATCATCACAAAAATCTCAACGCTCATGAATTTTCTCAAAGAAACCCACAGAATTTCAAAACACCATAACTAGAGCTTCATATATAAGATCTAGGAGCTTTCTGAAGCAAAACAGAGAGCGGAAAGAGCTCTAAATGAAGAGTTATAGCAAAGATGAAGATGCCTCATGAGGGAGGGTTGATGCCTCACGAGGGAGGGCTTACACCTTGACAAAACAAGGGCTTTCACCTTGACAAGGGCAAGGGCTTTCTCTCTCAGACTGAAAAGTCTTTCAATGGAGGATGCCTTGCAAAGGAGGGCTTGACACTCATGAAGGGAGTGGGAGCTGAAAAGTCTTTCAATGGAGGATGCCTCGCAAAGGAGCGCTTGACACTCATGAAGGGAGTGGGAGCACCATCAGCTCTGATACCATGATGAAGTGGGGAGTGACACACACACACACAGAGAGAGAGAGAGAGAGAGAGAGAGAGAGAGAGAGAGGAGTACACACGATATAGCTACCTATACACTATATTGTATTAAACATAAACATGAATATATACACGAGGTTAGGGTTAGGGTTAGGGTTAGGGTTTTCCCTATGAACCCTATTTAGATATTGCAATTTATACTATCCTCAACACTACCAACCGTAAGCTTCCTCCAAGATTCAAACCATGAGGACTTGGTCCAAGCTAAGTCTAAGTGAGCATTAACCCCTAGCACCCACATGCAAGAAACTCACATGTGGGAAAAGAATGTGGTTGAGGTAGCAAGAAAGTGTGCAAAGTGGAGCATTCAAGAAGTGGTGCATGCAAGACGGTGTGGAAGGAGAACCTCAGACAAAAAGTGGCACACAATAGAGTACAAGGATGATTGATCATGGCAAAGGTGGAAAATGGAATCGAGTACACAAACGAACCCTATAAGGGAGAGCCATGTCTCCAAGAAGGAGAATGACAAAAAGCCAATTTCCAAAGGGATCACAATATGGTAAGTGATAGAGAGTGTTCTTATAGGAGAGAAGGGGATAGAGAAGGCTCCAACAATGACCCCTCAATGAGTAGAGAGTGTTTCTCAATTGTGTATTAGGGTTATGTTAACATTTTCATGTTTGCATTAACACGTTATTCATAAACATCATAATGCATGAAAATAACATGATCACATTCATAACCTAGAAAAATCACTAATGAACCAGGTAATTATACCACCAGTAATAATATGAATAATACCAGCAGTAATTTATGATAACACCAGTAGCATATACATATATACTGGCAGCAGTAGGAGTAAATATATTCTGTTACAAAAATCTAAAAGTATATGTTATGTTACCAATGTATACATCCATATATGGATGGTTTTAGTGCTTGTATCAATGGTAAATTTGACTATCTTTTTTACCCAATGAAAGCTTGTGAGAGCCAAAACAAGTGCTCTCTCATTTGGCAAGATTGTAGTCCATAGCTCCTACATGTAGTGTGTTGGGATGAGGTGGACCACAATTGAGCTGTGAGCTATGAGAGAGAGAGTATTGTGATAGATAAAGTGGGTGATTAATCCGATATCTTATGTAGTGGGGTAAGGGTCAACCACAATAGCAAGGAAATGAATTGTTAACTACTTTAGTTTGACAATATAATTTGATGGATAATGGCAAGTCCGTAGAGATAGGATTGTGCCTTGGAGCCAAATAGGCCCAAGATGGTTGTAAAAGAATGAGGAAAGAGAGTGGTGTAAAGAGATTGGGGTTGGCCCTCCCTTCAAAAGGTGGCATCTATAAAAGGCCAAATGGTTGACTTTGGTCTTCACTTGTTGGTTGCACACATTGGAATACAAGCTCTCCTCCTCCTCCTCTTTCAAGTTGTCTCTTGTTCCCTCATAGTGCCTTTTGTGAATGCCATGTTCTCTTCTCCTCTTCCCTTCTTCTTCTCCTCCTTCTCTCCATTCTCCAATCCCCTCCTCTCCTTCTTCTTCTCCATATGGATTCATGATTGCAACAAGTTGGAAGTCGCTAGAGTGACACTAGTGGATGGCATTTGCATGCATTGCTCTCAACCCAGAGTAGCTTGGAGGAGTACTCCATCGGCATTCTTGCAAGATCCTCACAATAGGTGAGTCACCACCAGAGACTAATATTTTTGGCACCGTTTTTGGGGAATCTCAGGTATGCTTTTGCATTGCATTTGGTTCTCTCATTACCCATTTCCCAACACTGATTATTGTAGAGAAAAGCTGTTGGTTTTGGTGTTTAGGAAGGTGTGAGTAAAAGAGAGGTGTTAAAAGTCATTTGGAGTGATTTTGAAGTAATTTTGGTATTTTTTACTGTTTAAAGTTTGTAGAAAGGTAGATCAGGTGATTGCTAAGGTGTATGTGATAGCAAATCCCAATAAAAACACTAAGAAATGATGTTACGAGTGCTTTTCAAAGTGGTTTGAATGGAAAAAACTATCACTTTTTGCAAAACACCTCATTTATCCTTCAAAAGTTGTTTTTCCTTGTTGTTTCTTGCATTGAGTAGGTAGATCGAGTAGTATAGCACCCCACACATACAAAAAATCTTGAACAGAAACTCCAAAAATGAAGGAAATGCCCAAAAGCTAATCGGCAAAATTGCATCTCTGTGTGTCGTTGTGTTAAGCTAAATGGAACAAGTTTGGAATTCATTTTGTTAGCCATCACTACATTAAGCAATCATCTCAGTGCATTAAGAAGTTGCATTAGCCAGTCATCGTGTTAAGCAGTCTTACTGCATTAGCCAATCACATTGCATTATCAAGTCGCCGCATTAAGCAATCACCAAGTTAAGAAATTGTTGCGTTAAGCAAACACTACATTAGCCATTACATTAAGAAATTGGTATGTTAGCAAGTCATCACGTTAAGCAATCACTGCATTAAGAAGTTACTACCTTAGCAAGTCACAAGTCACTGCTATATCTAACCCATTGCGTTATTCTCATTGCGTTGGCATTAACGCAGCAACCAAAAATTGGTAGTTGGCCAACTATAGATTTAGACAAAATTGATGAAATTTGCATGCAATTTGCACTAAAATAAAGGACGTTTTTTTTTATTTATTGATGGGACACTGCCCCCGCACCTTGTCAGGCTTATCAGGATGTGGTCACTAGACCCTGCCCTATAGTGGCAAAGGGATGCCATAAATGGTTGCCATCTCTTGACCCTATGTTGAAGTAGACTCAACTTAGAATTGGGGCCTCAATTGTGCTTATCAACACATGCACTTGAGATCAAGAAAAGTTTTAGGAGCTAACCTTGAGCCTAAGGATAGTGCCTCAAGTACCATCTTGTCGACCTACCCACCCAGCTCTACATCCCTCAGGGTTAGCAAGCTCAAAAGTCGATTCTTATGCCTTACATAGACCACCACAAGATGACCTATCTAACTCAAAAGAGTCCATAAGCCTAGATGGAGACATGGGAGAACCTACTAATGTTAGAGCCTTAGTGGCTCCAAGTACTAGCCTTAATGAACCCCAGTCTCCTACCCCATCTATAGCAACTAGATTAAGGGAAATTAATGGGTAGACTTGGACTAATAAAACCAATAGACATGCTAAACCCTTTTGCTAGGGAGAATCAGGTGCCAGTGGAACCTTATGTGTCAGCCCAACCATCGATGCTCGAAGCAATTAGGGAACCAAATCCCATTGTATCTCTGGCAATCAAATCACCACCACATCCATTCTTTAATGAAAGCTAGTCATATAGGGTTGTATTTGTCCCTAGGCTCCCCCAAAAGTTTCAATGCGAAAACAATGTGGACAAAGAAGTGGTCCAAAAGGTCCACAACCCCGACATACAAAGTCCATTCATTTCCTACTTGGCCACAGAACATGGGAGGTCTGCCATACCCAATAGCCACCCCTTATAGGCCTATGCCTAGGGTGAACATGCCACTCCCCAAAAGACCTTTGTCCCAGCTTGTTAGGCCCAACCATCCCAAAGTCACAATGCAAATGTCTAGTGGGTCAAGATTATCAAATCATGCATTTGTACAACAACCAAATACAAGGAACCCTCCATCAAGATTCCCAATATACAGAGAAGGGTCACCATATTCTCAACCTCTGCTGACTTTGCAGCAGATAGTACCTACCAATGAGGCAATGAGGATTAGTAGTGCAAGCACTAGGAAGAGGGGCCACGCCTCCAACATTTACGAGTAGAGGCCAAAATCCTTCTAGAAGTAGACCTATCATAATCTCCAAGTTAGTCACCAAGTTCTTAGGGAAATGAGACCCAATCTCCCATGTTGAGCATTTTAACACATCTACGAGACATTTGGTGATATTGGGGAATTACATAACGTCAATGCCTTTGGACTAAGCCTAGATGGAAAGGAAGGCTAATGGTATAGGGCTCTAGGTACAGAAGAGAAAATCAACTTGGAGATGCTTACGAAAGAATTCATAGTGGTGGGGATTGCCCCCACTAGTCCCAGATGGAGCCCTATCAACTAGTTGTATGAGGTTAAGCAAAAATAACATGAGACATTATGGGAATAAATTTCAAGAATAAACACTTGAACTCCCACTGTGAGCCTAAGACATCATCGTGTGTCTTAAGGTCTTCCCTCATTTGTGTGCAAAAGTAATCCACCCAGTTGGTGACATGTGGCTTTGCCAACGTTGCGAGGATGTTGGGCATGGTCTACTAATGATGGTCCATGTGTTTGACTTTGGTCAACCACTGGTGCACTCTTGCCAATTTTTCCATCTTGGGCTTTGTTATTTCGGAGAAGTGAATTCTGACCTTTCTCTTCTTCCTGTCATATTTGCAAATCTTACCAAGGGCCTTGTGCAGGTATTTCTTGTGGGAGTATTTATCTACAATGATGAGGAGGATGAAGGCAGAGTGCACCATGTCCACATTGAGGTGGTAGAAGTGGGGGGTGCCTGTTGCATCATGGCGAATGCCAACATTGGAGTTTGACTTGTAGGTGCTAATGAATTTTCCTAGTAGCTTCATGTCGAGTTGACATCGAAGACATTCCGCAACGGGCTTGAGGCCTATCATTACCAACAAAGGAAGCCATCAGAAATGCATCAAAAAAATTACAACTCCTCAAGTAAGTAGAAGAGAAAGAGAGCTTGGGATATTCATAGGAATTTTCAAGAAGATTGGGTAGCCAAATATCCTTGGTTGGAGGTAGAATATTGAGCAGGGCAGCTTGAAGGGGTCACACCTAGATGAATCCTGAGCCTTTTGGGGTTGGTTGCCACTATCTCTTCTTCCTTCAGAACTTCTCCTATGGCTTCTTTGTTGGCTAGCCCAAATCTGACTAGCAGCGGCTGCTATTCCAACATGTGGTAGATGACAGGCATGTAGAGCATTTGGTTGCCCAAGACATCTCCATGTGTTTTTAGGTCCTCTCTCATCTGAGTGCATAAATAATCTACCCAGTTTGTGACATGGCTCCACAACCTAGCGAGTATGTTTGGCACTATAGACAGGTGGTGGTTCGTATGTTGGACCTATGTCAACAACTAGAGTACTCTTGTTGCTTTGTCTAGTCCTTGCACTATGATCTCTGCCAAGTTGACACTGGGGATGCATGGGCCATTTGTAAAATATGCACATGGGTAAGGAAAAAGGAGGTAAGGTTAAAATTGAAGATTGATACTATTGAGAAGCATTGTGGGAAGGTCTACAAGACCATAGAAGTTACAAACAATGAAAAAAAATCGATCAAAGAGTGGGACAAGGAAAATAATCATCACTTGAAAAATGAAATTGAATACAATAAATGTTTGCTTGCACAACAATCGAATAGAAATAAATGTGAAGGATCATTGCAAAAGCGTTGGGGATGTATTGATGATCAGGTTGATAGAGAAAAAATAGTGCAATTTGCAACTATTATGCAAATATTGAAGCAAGGCCACTCATTGATAGACTTCTCAAGTTACCAATCATATCTTCAATTTTTGGACTTTCCTCATGTGTCAAGCATGCATTGGTCAAGGAATAATGCAACAAATATGGCTAACAACATGAATCAAGTTGTAATTGATGATTTAAAGGAGACTTCAAAATTGGCAAACTACTTTTCTGTATCATTGGATGAGTACACTGGATGAGTACACTGTGATAGATACTACATCATGGTTGGGGATGCATTTGTATGTGGTAGAAAACAACAAGAGAAAACCATATTTTTTACATGTACACAAGCTTGATTTAGCATCCAATGCTAATAACTTAGTGCAAGTATTGATTCAAGCTTTAAAAGATTATGGGGGATTGACGGAGTCTGATATGGTCAAGAAACTTGTTTGTTTTGCATGTGATGGTACCCAAGACTTGCAAGGTTTTCGGAATGGTGTTTCTATACAATTAGAAACAAAATATGCTCCTTATTGTGTCGGGATACATTGTATGGCACATCGTACAAATCTAGCTTACAAAGTTGTATCCACATTTCCCTTGGTACAAAGAATCGAGACTTTGGTCAAAAAATGATATTCTTACTTTTGCAAGAGTCCAAAAAGATATAATCAATTTTGAGTTATTGCAAAAGTAGTAGGTACAAAAGGGAGAAAGATTTTGAAGAACATGGAAACTAGATGGATTCTTTTGGTTCAACCAGTGAAGAGACTATGGGATGAATACAAAACTTTGGTCTATTTAATGCATATGGAGGGAAAAGATGTTGAAAAGGCAAATATTTTTTATCATAGACTCACCAACATAGATTCGATATTAGGATTGTGTGGAACTATTTCTCTTTTAGATAAAATTAATATGTTGACTAAAATGTCTCAATCTAAGGATATTTATATCAACGAATATGTCAAAGCAATAAAACTCACTAATTTGAGTATAAAAACAGCATATGACAAAAAGTCAAGCTCCAGTTTTCAAGACAAAGAATTGTTCAAAGATTGGAAAAGTTTGATAGACTTGGATGGGGATTCCTCTCTTTCAACATGTGATGAGGAAGGATATGTTTGCCTTCGTGCAAATAATTAGGTTTTTAGGTTGACAAGAGAAAACAAAAGGCACAAAAGACTACAATATATAAAGAAAGAGGCTTTTTTAAAGAAAGTACAAGCAGTGAAAAATGCACTTAGTGAAGCTGCAAGTGCATGGTAGATGATATTAAAAGCAGGTTCCCACGAAATGACTTAATTGAAGCATTTACAATCATATTCCCACATTTTTGGGTCAATGGATCTTGTGAAAGTATCAAATTAGGTTTAAAAATGCATCTGGATGTTGTCAAAAAACACTTTGGTAAGGACATTGACATGGATGATGTAAAGTAAAATGGTTTGTTGGACTTTGAAAAGCTTTATTCACAGTCTTCCCTTTTTGGGGAAGTCATGCACCAGCAAAGCAATTCAATGCAAAATGTTCAAATGCAAGTTTCTATGGTTCGGCTTTGGAGTGAGCTCTCCCATAGCACATTCCTACAAGATAACATCGTCATGAAGACAGGTGTGCTTTTAATGGAGAGAGATGACCACCATAGATCAGAGGTCAATGAAGAGAAACTAAGGTAATTTGCCTGAGTTCCTCTCATAACATATGGAGAACCTACTAAACCGACAGTAGGTATACATCCAGTTGTACCCTTGAGGCTTGAGGATATTACCAACCGAGTCAAGGGTCTACAACACCCTGACAATCAGGAAGATGGAGTGGGGATTGAGCGAGTCAATTCTTCTGAGCAGTAGACTCACCTACTTGGGTTTTGGGGTGGAGAAGTTCAAGTCTAGCTCCAATTTCAAAGTAAGATTCCAAAATTGTAAAGGCACTAATGATGAAGATCCTTACAATCACTTGCAGAGTTTCCTGCATGTCTGCCATATCAATGGCACAACCCCAAATGAAGAGTATATGGACTATTTCTCATCTTGTGTAGGTTCTGACAGGAAATTAATGAAGAAGACGTGAGAACAAAGTTGAGTGAACTAAAGCAAAATAAAGGTGATTCCATCAAAGACTTTGTGCTCAGGATGAGAGCTCTTATTAATAGGTTGAGTACACTTTTGCATGACAAGTCTATGCAAGCCTAGTTGATAACAGGTTGTACCTAGGTTGATTCCCTTAAGCTAGAGATAGTCAATCTAACCAGAACCTATGAGGACATGCTAAACCAAGCTGTTTCTTTGAAAAAAAGCGAGGGTTTGAAAAAAAAAAGCGAAGAAGAAGAAAGCTAAGAGTGACACTAAGAGACTCCAATCAAGAAGGATAAGCTAAAAACTGAGCTGGAGAAGGCTTTAAAAGAATTAGGCATCCGAGGTAAATCAAGTAACAATGAGAAGTGGTGTAAAAGAATTAGGCATTCGAGGTAAATCAGGTAAATCAAGTAACAATGAGAAGTGGTGTAACAAGTGTTCTAGAGGTAGACATGTGGAAGAGGAATGCAAGGCTCAACATTGCATTACATGTACCAAGTTTGGCCACAATGACTCAGACTATTGGTTTAATGGCAAAATTAGACAAGTGTCAGCAAATTAGGCCATAGTTGATACTCGAGCACCGAGCAATAAACCTCTGCATCCCAAGTAGAAGGACAAAGGTAATAATGGTCAAGAGAAGAGTGATTTGCCTAAAATTAATTGTTTTTGTTGTGGATAAAATAATTTGCATTTTGATTGTCCAATCTGGGTAAAACACTTAAAATTATAAACAATAACATGGAAAGGAAAGAGGTAGATCCATAATGCCGAGCAATTGTAGCTAAATTGCCATAAACAGTTGATCCTCAGGTAATTACTCACTCAAAAGAGGTAGTGACAATAGTCAAAGACACTTTGGATAAGGACATCAATTGGAAGGCACAAAGGATTGGCAGCAAAGATTGCAAGGGAGTTGAAAGGAAAAGCACCAGTAGTTGAAATGCCCAAGCAGTTTCAGCACTCTATTACCGAGCAAGGAGAATCCTCAAGATCTAGCTCTAAAGAAGCAAAATCTGCAATGCCATAGGAAACTAGCACAGAGCTTGCCCAAGCATGGGAGTTGTTCAAGAATATACAAGTCAATCTAATGCAAATAGCTAAATACTGTCATGACTTCTTTACTAAGCAGATCAAGGAATCCACCAAGCAACTCAAGGAAGTGCAAACCCTAGCCACCATGCTATGATTGATACACCAGTTGTGGATGAAGAAGTTCTAGTCATCACTATCAAAATTAAGAAGCAGAGTATACCAAGTGTAATAGTGGATGGAGGATCAAGAGAAAAGAAATTGCCCAAATACTAAAGTTTAAGTCATATAAACCATCACCATTCTGAGTGCATATGGCAGCTCAATGACTAGTTAATCCTAAGGGTATGTTACAAGATGTGGTCATTTTGATAGGCACAATTTATTATACAGTTAGTTTTATTGTGATCGCATGGAGCAGCATGCCTACCCAATTTTATTGGGGAGACCTTGGCTGAAAAGTGCAAAAGTACTCCATGATTGGGGTAAATTTGAAGGAGATGACCATTAAGATAGAAGGTCAAGATGTGTGTATAACAACCAATCCTCAAAAGGTTCTAAGTTGTCATCATCCCAAGAATCTAGAAGTTACAAATCCATTTTTGCAAGGTGTTGAATCTCAATTAATGGTGCTACATATCCTAGCTGTGGGTGAGATAGACATTTTTCAAGTAGCTGCTGACACCAAGCAAAAATTGCACAAATGAATAGATTGCTAAGTAGAAGGATCTTTTTTTAAGCAATTTTACAGAGAACATTAAGGGAGAAAGAGAGATTGTTGAACTACTAGTAACTATCATGCATCTTGGAAGTGAACAGTTAGTTCCAAAACCTACACAAGGGTCGAATCTAAGAACACAAGAACACAGCCATGGTAATGGTATGTACCAACCTGTCTACCAAACAACTCAAACTGATAAGGGATCTATTTGTTAGGTATAAGGATGTGTTTGCATGGAGTTATAGAGATTTGAGAGGAGCTCCCCCTAAAGTATTTCAGCACAAAATACCTTTAGTCCCAGATGCTAATCCAATCCAATAGTAAAGGATGAATCCCAACTATGCCAAGCAAGTCAAGGCCAAGTTGGATCAACTCTTACAAGCTGAATTTATATATGCCATATACTGAGGTGATTGGATTTTTCCTATTGTAGTTGTGCCTATGAAAAATGGCAAACTCTGGGTTTTTGTGGATTATTGGAAATTAAATGCTCAGATAGTTCCCCTTCTCAACCACCCATCTGCCCATGACCATCCAATCAACAAAGGTGTCATCAACCCCATGGATTCAATATGCAAGCATCCACCTTCAAGAAATGCCTAGTCCCTGCCAGTCCATGAGGACACAGGCAAGGATAGCTGAGGCGATATGTTGACCCTAGGTCAAGCCAACTAGTACACAATCAATGAGCATTGACCCCACAACTAGCAAGAGTGGCAGTCGAGCACCATTTTGTAGTAGCAGGTGTTAATGATTCTAGGGTATCGATCTATAGGCAAGTAGCAGTAAGCACACAGTGCTTGCTAAAATGGAAGGTGGTTCTTAGGTAGAAACTAAGTTGTAACAGGTAGGGAAGGAGAGCAAGAGAGCAGTGTGCCGAGTTCTCTTCCTCCGATCTGAGTTGATAGGTTAGGGAGTGTTCATTGCAAGCCAAGGCGATTTGGTTGTACATGGTGATTTTGATTAAATGAATGAACAATGTTCTTTCTTCTTGGTTTTAACTTGTTGTGTACTTCACTAAATGTTGAGGATAATAACTTGGTATTCTCCATCATCACACTATTCTTTCTCGTTAGCTAACCCTTAATTGTTGGCACCTACATTAGGGAAATTTTGGACTCAAAAAACCCTCTTGGATTAGTCCCTTAAGATTTGTGATTAGCAAACCAGCCAATGGGAAGGCTTGGGCATTAAAAGAATGGAGGATTCCATATTGGCCTCTCATTGGTGGAGAGTCTTCCTTGGTCCCCACTAGGCTTCCACTTGCCCCCACCACCTCTTGAGGCATTTACTCCCCCCTTTCACTTTTGGATGGTCCCCATACCCTCCTAGGCTCTCTTGGTATGCCCCCAAATCCGTGACTTTTTTTCCCCTCCAAAAAATTAAAAATTTCCAAAAGTGTCCCTAGCACCCCAAACTCCTCCCAGGAGTCTCCCCAAACTATCCTCATTGACTCCCCACCTTTCTCTGAGCCTCTTCCTCCTCTCTACCTCCTCTCAGCCTCCTCCCAACCTCTTCCTCCTCTCAACCTCCTCTCAACCTCCTCCCAACCTCTTCCTCCTGTCAACCTCCTCTCAGCCTCCTCCTCTCAACCTCTTCCTCCTCCCAACCTCTTTATCTTTGCTTGCTCCCATTCTTTCTACAATGGTGAAGCACTCCCCTTCCCCTAGGCCAAAGCTATTAATTCAATCTTGTGTGGGTCACATTTTGAAGGACAATAGTGATATTTGGATCCCTCAAGAGTTTAGGTTGATGTCACGGGTCATAATGCAACCATCTACAATAGGTCCATTCAATGTTTCTAGAAAGGATAGAGCAAAGAAAGAGAAGCATTCAAAGGGTCGCATTGTTGGGTTTTATAATACAAAAAAAGGACTTAAGGTGAAGGTCCAGCATGTGTACATGGCTCGAGACATGAACTTGGTACCTGCCAGTCAAACTTGCTTTCCTTCAAATTGTATCTCTCTTTTACATTAATTTTTTTTCATTTTCACTTCAATTGTGTTCTAATGATTGTATGTGAGGCATTTTGAGAGAGGGTGTCTTGTGGTGATAGTAGAGGGGGAGGGGGGGAGGGAGAGAGAGAGAGATGGGGCGGTTGAGGGGTGTTAGGGGGAGATAGTAGAGGGGAGAGATTTGTGTGTGTGTGTGTGTGTGTGTGTGTGTGTGTGAGAGAGAGAGAGAGAGATAGGTAGAGAGTGAGAAAGACAAATTGATTATCCCATTAACTTCTTTCTTTGCTTTCTATGTAGATATCTTTCCCTCTAACAAAGTTGAAACCCAACCAAATATACTCACATCAAGAGATCATTACAAGAATGTGTCTTGTGTATTCTCTTTTCAATATGCTCTCATGCTCACACACTCGCTCTCTACTATCTAAGTTGGTAGTTGTATATATGATAAAAACTTCTAACTGTTAGAACACTTAACCATTCCAATACTAACTTTGAGTTGTTAGTTGACCCCTTAACACCTAGCACACTCGGCTAATGGGGATTTAGAGCCCTGAATTGCCCTTGGTTGGCATAAGTGGCTCCTTGGATAGCTAATCGTCCTTGATTGGATAGATTTGGTGTTGCAAGTAAAGTAAGAGGTGGTTACCATGCATTACCGTGGCTTGGGAATAGGTGGAAACTACTAGGGGCTTCCTTTGCCATCCTTCCTTCCAATCGTTGGCTTGCTTGATTTAATAAATTAGTAGCCAATTCCTCCATATTCACACCCTTGGTGGGAGGGATTGTCTCATTGACTTCACTTGAAGTAGTGGGCTTCAAGGTCTGGGATACTTCTGAGGAGGCGGATGTGGTCTATGGTCATGAAGCTTACAATCCCACAAACCTATGAGGAAGCAAAACCTATGAGGAAGCATGGCAATAGTTTTGATCACTCATTCTCTATGAGGTTCACAATGGGGAGTTTAAGTGTTTGATTCTAGCAATTTAATCTGGAAGATGCTCAGTCTCTTTTTGCTTAACCTCATAGAGCTAGTTGAGTGGACTCCACTTGGATCCACTGGGAGCAAACCCACTATGAAGGACTTTTGCAACGTGTCCCAATTCATTTTCTCTTTTGGACTCAAAGCTCTAAACCATTGTCCAGCTTTGCCCTCAAGGATTAAGCCAAAAGCATTGAACATGTCTAGATCCCCAATATCACCAAACGTCTCATAGATCTATTCAAAACGCTCAACATGGGAGACTGGGTCTCCTTCCCCTAAGAACTTGGTGATTAACTTAGAGATCATGACACGTTTAGTTCTAGAAGGATTTTGGTCTCTCCCCATAAATATTGGAGGCATGGCCCCCCTTCCTCGTGCTTCCACTAGGATCCTCATTCCCTCATCGTGATAAGTATTTTTTTGTGTAGTAGGCAGGAGCTTAAGGATATGGTGACCCTACTCTATACATTGGTGGTCTCAATGGAGGGTTCCATGTATTTGGTTGTTGTACAAATGTAGAGTTGGAGGATCCTGACCCATTGGGAATTTGCATTGTAACTTGGGATTGCTTGGACCTATTAGGCTAGGATGGAGGTCTTCTGGGGAGTGGCATGCTCACCCCAGGCAGAGGCCTCTAAGGGCTGGTTGTTGGGTATGGCACTCCTTCAATGTTCTGTGGCCATCTAGGAAATGATGGGACTTCATATGTGGGGTGTCTTATTTGTGGACCTCCTGGAGTACTCCTTTGTCCACTTTGTCCTAGCATTTGAACCTCTTGGGGGAGCCAGGGGCCAAATTTGACCCTATATGATTGGCTTTCATCAAAGTATGGATATGGTGGTAGTTCATTGCTAGTAAATACAATGCGACTTGGTTCCCTAATTGCTTCTGACATTGGTGGTGATGGGGTAGACACATGATGTTCCACTAGCACCCATTCTCCCTAGCAAATGGGTTTATCATGTCTATTGGTACTATTAGTCCAAACCTACCCATCATATTAGAAAAGGTTTCTCTAAATCTAGCTACTATAGATGGGGTAGGAGACTGGTTGAAGCTAGTGCTTAAAGCCACTGGGGCTCTAACATCAGAGGCTTCTTCCATGTCTCTATCAAGCTCATCTTTTGAGCTAGATAGGTCACCTTGTGGTGGTTCATGCACAATGTAAGAACTATTTTTTGAGCTTGTTGACCCTATGGATATAGAGTAGGTGTGTAGCTCAACAAGAGGGTATTTGAGGCACTATCTTGAGGCTTAAGATTAGCTCTTAGGACTCTTCTTGATCCTAAGTGCATGAATTCATCACCACAATTTAGGCCCCCGATTCTAAGTTAATTCCGCTTCAATACTGGTCAATTGTCCATTTTTGTCAACTGCCAGTCTAAATCTACAATTGGTCAGTTGTCAATTTTGGTCACTGTATTAATGCTAATGGAACGACTTGCTATAACAAAGTAGGTTAGATATAGCAACAACTGCTTAATGTAGTCGGTCAGATATAGCAGTGACTACTAAATGCAATTGGTCAAATATATCAGCGATTGCTTAACATAGCAAGTCAGATATAGTAGCAATTGCTTAATGCAATGACGACTACTTAACGTCGTGGGCCAGATATAGCAGTGATTGCTTAATGTAGTAGGCCAAATATAGTAGAGACTGGCTAATGTAGTGACTCGATTAACATGATGACTTGATTAAAGAAATGAATGCCGCTACATTATTATAGCAGTGATTGAGGAGTCGTTGTGTTAAGCTTAACATAGCAACACACGCACATCCAAATTCGCCAACTAGTTCCTTGATTTTTAAAGTTTTGTTCAAGATTTTCATGTTTAGGGGGTGCTACACTACCCGATCTACCTACTCAATGCAAAAAGTGATAGTTTTTCCTTTCAAACCGCTTAGAAAATCACTCCATCATTTGTTAGTGTTTTTGTTGGAATTTGCTATCATACGCACCTTAGCAATCACCCGATCCACCTTTCTACAAACTTTAAACACTAAAAAACACCAAAATCACTTCAAAATCACTCCAAATGACTTTCAACACTTCTCTTTCACTCACACGTTCCTATACACTAAAACCAATAGCTTTTCTCTACAAACCTCAGTGTTGAGCAATGGGTAGAGAAGCAAATGCAATGCAAAAGTGCACCTGGAACTCCCCGGCAATGGCACAAAAAATGTGAAGGCTCCTATAGTGACTCACATGTCGTGGGGATCTTGCAGGAATGCCTATGGAATACTCCTCAAGACTACTCTGGGTTGAGAGCAATGCATGCAAATTCCATCCACTAGTGTCACTCTACTGACTCCCGTCTTGTTGCAATCATGAATCCATAAGGAGAGGGCATGGAGAATGGAGAGGAGGAGGAGAAGAAGAAGAAGAAGGGGAGAGGAGAAGAGAACATGGCATTCACAAAAGGCACTATGAGGGAACAAGAGAGAACTCCAAGAGGAGGAGGAGAGCTTGTATTCCAATGTGTGCAACCAATAAGTGAAGACTAAAGTCAACCATTTGGCCTTTTATACATGCCACCTTTTGAAGGGAGGGTCACCCTTATTCCCTTTATACCACTCTTTCCTCCTCCTTAAAAATCAACTTGGGCCTATTTGACTCCAAGGCACAATCCTAGCTCTACGAACTTGCCACTATCCATCAAATGACATCACTAACTAGTGGTGGCATATTGCTAATCAATCAGCTAGCAAAATGCATGTGGATGGATGGTGTAATCATTACACGGATGGGAGTTTTGGAGTCGATCCCTCATTGTTTTTTGGAGTTACCATAGAGCACAAAGGACTTGGATGGGATTCCTTTCGATTGTAGCTCGGGTGTAGAGGATTTAGAGGAACATCACATGGGGCATGGAGGCCTACTTGACAAATGGGAGCCACGCCTTCCCAATCATGAGACCTCCCTAGCCTACAAGATACATGGACAGAGCATACATAGGTCGAGTTACATAAGGCAACCCTATCAACTTGGTATCGTCCCTCTCGTCTCTAGAGGGCAGTGTGTGGGAGACGACATGGCTAGCATTATGGCATCAAACATCTTGGTTGTGCATTGCAAGCCAGTAGTGATGGGTGAGCACTCTATCCCACCCATGTCCATTGTGGCTGCTATCTGGTAGGATATCATTTAAACCCTATGCACTACATGGGATGATGGGACGTTAGGATCTAGAGCAACCACCAAAATGCAAGAGCATTTTTGCAAGTCTTGGCCTCCATGTATATTTAATACTTAATATTTTCATGCCATGAGGCATTTGCTAGTTTTATAGTCCTCTTCCCTAGTTGTTAGATCCTATTTCAGAGATTCTTTAGGTAGTGAGCTGCTCTGGAACAGGCTGCTTCCTTCAGCCAAAATTTTTTTATTTTTTCCCATGATCAGTGCCTCAAAGACTTATATGTACGGTTGGTTTCTCAAGCATTAATAGAAAGCTCTTTTCTCTAGAGGGGAAAAAATGCATTAGAGCAAGCCTACTTCTCACCATCCACTATATAGCAACCTATAGCATCCCCCTCAAACCTCCTTTTCCTCCATCTCCAGGTGCCTCTTAGCTTTAATCTCTTTCACATCTCTTCATTTTCTGATTGGTCTCAATTTCAATTCCACTTTCATGATATTTGGGGTCGATGGCATTCCACACATATCAAGAACAACAATCCTTCTATTCAAAACCTACTTTATCACATTGACAACTTGGTGATTCTAGACTTAAGGAACTTATGAGATAATTTTAAGGACGGAATCAAGAAATGCTGCTTAAAACCTCACAACATATTATATTTTTGGTGGGTGAAATAGAAAGGTCAACTTAGATTAAGAGCATGATAAAATCGTAAACTCTAGCTAAAGCATAGCAAGGCTCCTACTTGAGATTAAGCACATCAAGGAATCATAAACCACAAACCTTGGGCACAAAAATTCCACTTTGCGATAAACTAAACAAGGTGAATGATAACAAATCATTCATAAGGCCTGCCCGAGATCTAAATAGTGAAAGAGGGCGGAGATGATGAATTGATAGCGATGAGGGAGACAAAGAAAGAGAGAGAGGGGGGGGGGCTAAAATAGCATGTGGATCATTAAAAAAATGGAGAATTTTTTAAAATAAAAATTGGCTATTTTCACTTCTTGTTGAATCGCCTTCACTTAAGACCTACCTATGGCAGGCCAACAAACAAGAACATAAAGACTTGTACACAAACACATTTATGAGTGATAAGAAATAACCACATATTTGTAGATAGGATATAAACTCAAGCTAGGATGAATCTCATCTTGCCATTCATGTCTAGTCAGGCAAATCTATCAAACACGAGCAAGCCTACTAGGCATCATAAAAATTATAAGACTCGTGTGGTTTGTCCACCCAAGTACCTATAATATTCAAAGAACTTAACCCAATAAGTTTTAATTTTCAAATCTCAAATCCAAAACCACTACTTTCATTAAGCCATTTTGGTTCATTTCTAAACAATGACTAGAATGCAAGGCCCATAATTGACCAAGGATATACATTTAAATAACTAATTACAAACTTATATCCCATTATCCTTGTGGTTTACATTCAACTTCAATCCTTGAGATCCATTTCTACTATTTACCATCCTAAGAAGATCTCAAAACAAAAACCAAAAGAAGTGCATTGTGAAAAAGAGCATGAAAATATGCTAAACTCCATTCCAAAGATGGAGGTATTCTAAGCCCACTGATTGGGTTCCTAGTGCATCAAAAAGGTCCAAAATTCCAAGAGGAATTTATATCCTTGACCTCATATAGCGCCATTTAGACCATAAAGTCAACTGTAGGTATTAGGATGTCTGGAAAATGAGCAAGTTGCACAATAGCTTGGCAAGGAAAAAAGGAAGACTATAAGATCCAAACAGGGCCAATTGAATAGCTAGACCTAGATAAGGAAAAACCACTCATAGGAGATACAAATCATAATGTAATCCAATCTGAGGCTACAAATTTTTTGTAAAAGCTAAGACACATATATTCCTTCCAGACCAAAATTCTAAGGACCTAATCTCTAGAGATAGCGATAGGGATTGATATGGCCACTCAAGGGAAGAAGTTGAGACCAAGAGTGTAAACACATCTAGAAACTTATAATTCATATTTGTATTTGTGTGAGTTCCAATCCCAAAAGGAGTAATCTCTTGCCTAGAATTAGCAAAAACTCATTCATTGGTTACCATAATTAATTCAATGGATTATAGGTCAAGTGCATTCCCATACCAAAAGGTGACTCTTCCCAAAACTAACCAAAACTCATCGCTTGATTACCATTAGTAATTTAGTAAGTTCAATAGCCAAGCCACACTCCTACATCCAACTAGAGAAAGTCACCAGCAAAATCCACGGTTGGGAAAAATCCACAAACGAAACTTGCATGGGGGCTCAGTCTAATCAATTGCCAACAACAATACATGGGCATACATACAAAAAAGAGAATGCTAATGTCTAATTCTATACCACATATTCCCCTTATAAGCATTAAAATGACTATCCCTAAGAAATGCCAATATTAAGATGACATGCCAAAGGTTTCATCCTATGAACATCAGCATGATTACTAACAAGATATGCATAGATGTACCAATGAATTGACTAGAGCTCATTTAAGAATCTCATTTATGAACATAATCCATATACATATATGCCAATGTTTTCAACCAAATGTGATCCTAAAGAATTGATTGCTTTATTTGAATTTAGGTGGCTACTAAGCATCTTAATGCTAGAGTAGGATCACTACTTCCTTAAGATCTAACAGGGAAACTAGCTAATTGTTGGCATCTTGTGTGGAGAAAGAGACTCAAATTTCATTGGCACAAATCTAATTATACTTTGTGATGCACTTTATATGATCCCCTTATACTTGACTTCATTTGTCATATCTATCTACCTAGTATCTTTCTTATTGTCATAGCCTTGTTTAGCTTCCATAAGTATATCCCATATTGGTCCATCTATGCATTTGACTAGGTATCTTGTCATTTTCTATGCATCATAAGTATATCCCATATTGGTCCATGTATGCATTTGACTAGATAGCTCATCATTTTCTATCAATGTTTTCCATTTGGATTTTTGCACTTTTCCATTGATGGGCCATATCTCTTTTTTCTTCTTTTTTTACCTTAGGCTTTTTTGGTTGCCATAGCATCATCATTAGAGGGCACACTTGCATGTCTCTTGGATGGATCAGTTGAGGTTGATGATTCTAATTTAGAACATGCTCATGTCTCCTTGGTGGGGGCTTTATCTATTCTCCTTTTTAAACCATCCATGCACAAGCTTTCATCTATTTCTTGTTCTATTTTCATGGTAGCCTTATAGACATCCTTTATTGTCCACAATGAGTAGACCCTTGACAACGACACCTTGACATCCTTTATTGTCCATAACGAGTAGACCCTTGACAAAATACTTGACCAACTACTTCCTTCCATGTTAAATTGTTTATCTTATAGTGTTTTGAAGTATGTGAGCACATATTTGTGTTTTTCTTAAATACCTTGGGAGCTTTCAATCCTTCCTTATATTTGATCCCACATGGATACAAGAACTTGATGATTGTATGCTTCAATTTATTCTATTCTTATATGAGATAAAGTGCATCACAAAGTATAATCAGATTTGTGACAAGAACTTGATGATTGTATGCTTCGATCTATTCTATTCTTTAGGTTATAAGCAAATATAATGGACACACCTCAATCATTGCCAAGCAACAAGGATAACTATCCAAACCTACTCATTATAAGGGAACCTAGAATAAATTCAAATAAAAATTCTAGAACATGATGTGAGAGTGACAACAATTGTCCAATCAACAACTGATCAAAGCCAATCAGATGGAGAAATGCAAGAAATATTATAACCATATCAAATGATAGACCAAGACAAGGTAGCCTTCTAAGAGCAGTTAAACCAAATGAATGAAATGAAGAGTATTTGGACAAAAAGTAATTGACTCAGCTCAAGGAGTGGTTGATATTAAGCAAGGACTATGGATGATGCTTACCTCAAACCATAGGGAAGGAGAGAAATAAGTGCAGAGGAGGCAAGAAATCAAGAAAGAGGGCATTCGAGATACCTAGCCCGTCAAGGCAAAAGGAAAGAGGTCGACTAACACACACACCCACGTAGTATCAAAACATTGGCAAGATTAAGTTGGGCATTGATCCAGCTTGCATCAAAGAATCAACGAGCTACTATAACCATATTGGTGAGAGCAAAACAGGTGAACAATGCAATAATGTTAATAATAAATATCATTCCAAAGAACCTATAAAAATGAGTATGTATCCCAAAGCAAGAGTTGATGTAGTAAAGAAAATAAAAGAAAAAACAAGCAACATGCAACACACAAAAGTTAATAGCTCACAAATCCCAACAAAATGGGTATCAAAATTGAAGAAACCAAGAAGCAACGCCAATTGGACAAGATCACAACAAAGGACACTTGGGCATAAACTTCAATATAATCAAGAAATAGCTTCAACTAGTTGAGCTTCTTTGTTAAAAGACATTATTTCTCAACCACAACCACCAACATATCCATGCCATTCAATGCAATTAGTCTGCAATTACAACTTAGTACATAGATAGTAGGGAAGAACTATCATGCTCTTAGGCTAGCTTAGTTCAATAAGATGGCAAAAAACAACTTGAGAATATGCTGCCTATTTCAATTAAGTGATGGGGATCCAATCATTCAAATTGGATCATTCACGACTTCCTCCATTTAAATTCCAAGGAATGCAAATGCTCATTTCATTTAAAAATAATAGAAAAATAAAAAGAAATAAACACTAGCATTTATAAAACTTCATTCAAGAACTGAGCCAAAATAAGAACGTAATCCAAAGAAACTAGAGAATAAAACTGGAGAATTGGACCTTCTAAATCATATAATATAATAAGTTGGCACAAATAGATGCATAGATAATGTCACACAACACGCACATGTTTTTAGGTATGCAGGTACAATAGAGTGTACAAATAAGACAACCATTGAGTGTAATAAGTAAAAAGATGTCAAATACCAAATTAGGGATCAATATGCATGAACGTCCTAGGTGGATAGATGATCAAAATGAAATATTCACTTTAAGCAGCACTAGACTACCATCAAATTCAAAGTGAACCTAAATAGTCCCGAACTAAGAATTAGAATCTACAAAAAAGGACAAAAGGTGCATAAACGTTTCAAAAGTTTGACTCGATGAAAACTTAGCACAATTTAAAATATCCCAAGTAGTGCAATAGACTCAAGTGGATCAATAGTGTTAATGCTACCACCATTAAAGTTGATTTTCCTCTTAACACAAGGGTCAAAGCAATTAACCAAGCTTGAGTTAAGCTATCTAGTTTCAATACAAATTACAAAAACCCAAGTGTGGTCAACTTTTCAAACCTAAACTTTGATGAATCTCAGGTCATATTAAACTCATCTTTAGTTCGTCTTTCCAGACCACTAGCTTACTCCTTTTATCCCAAAATGAGCAATTTTCAAACCATAGTTTCATTCATATCATAATTGTTTTGGGTTTGACTTCTAGTATGTCTTCAATATTTCCTTCCATGTACAAAAAGCAATAGCTTATTTTAGATTCAGAGTTCTTGAGTTATTTTCACAATAAAGGCTTGGGCTAACCAGTTATTAGGATATATGGTAGTTGTCTTTGTCTCATCAAACTAATATGTTTGACAACAAATAGTCTTCTAGGCCACATATTCACATGCTTGTATTGTGAATTTCTATAATATTCTTTTGCAAAGGATAAAGAGACTACGGTTTATTGTTGGATAACCAGGTAATAGAACCATATGCTAATAAAAATGCATATATTTTTGTTGATTATCTTATTTCATTATTGTTTGCATAATCACCATCACAATACCCATCCAATTTTCTATGAAAATCCTTTGTATCCTATGCAAAACTTTTTTGTACCTTTAATGTATCTCAGCACTCTCTTTTTTGCATTTCAATGCATCTAATTTGGATATGGTGTAAAATGAGCTAGAGTGCTAGCTGCATAACAAATATCTAGCTTGGTGATAGTAAGATGGATCAATGAACAAATGAGCTGCTTAAATATGTGTCATTAACTATAGGCTTTTCTTCTTCTTTTCTTTGACTCATGAAGGTATTTCTATATCTCTAGCTCTTGATGGTGTTCTTGTTGTACATAGGGTGGTACCCTCCCTCTATAGTTTGGGTTGTACCAACATCTTTCTTTGTCATGGTTATCTTTCTTACAAAATTCACATGGAATCTTTTGGGGCTGTGGTGCTTGAGGTGGTGGCTTCAAGGTTTGAATCTATTCCTTGATCATTTTCTCCAACTTGGAGATTTTATCTGGTGTCTTTTTTGTTGTGGATTTTTCTTTGTTTTTTTGCTTCTTCTCTTTCTTTTTCTTCTTCTTAGAATATTCTTCATCATCCTCATCTTCTTCTGATGACATAGCTTCTTCTTCATTAGTGTCTTCTTTTGCTTCACTATCAGTGTCCGTATCTAAATCTATTTGGGAATCTGAATGCTTTTTCCTCTTGCCTTCTTGGAATTTGATACTATACCAAGTCTCCTTTCTACACTTGGGCACTTCTACCATATTATTAAAGTCATTGGCTCCTTCAAGCTGGTCCCGGCCAGCTACTACAGTTCTTAGTTCTTTGTTTAATCCTTTGCAAAAATAATCCCCCAATTGCTCCTGGGTGGGTTGTTGGGTTGTTGTTAGTCTTTTGTTGAGGTTTCAAAACATCTGAGAATAATCTTCAACCATAAGATCTTTTTGTTTCATAGTTCTTATTTTCTTGAGGATATCCTCTAGAGTTTTCTCTTTTCTAAAACGACTCAAGAATGCTACTTTTAATGTGTCATAGTCAACAAAATGAGCAACACCATACTGCATAAACCAGTTCATTGCTTTACCATTGAAGGTAGCTACAAATTGTTCTTTCTTGGTAGCATCTGGCAATTGTCCAAATCCACTAGCTGTCCATCTTGTCTCAAATTGTCCAACATGACTATCTGGGTCTTCTTTATCTTTGCCAGTAAATTTGGCTACTTTGACTAGTAGGTTCTGCATCTTTGGTTGTATTGATGCACTAGCTTACACTTGGGAGGTCTTCTTTTTAAGAGGTTTGTGCCAAGGCAATAATGCATGACAATGTTACATGTAGACTTTTATATACAAGTATCCATTGAGAACCACACATTTTGGACTCTCGATATCTAGCTGATGCATGTTCAATTTGTTAATGGAAACAAAGGAATTTTTTATTTTTGTTATTTTTTTGAAACAATAATATAGCTTTGTATTATTGTGAGTATTTTTGTGCAAATCATTTTGTAATAATTCTTACTTTTTATTTTTCAATTGTACCCTTTGGATGATATTTAACCTTATACACCCATTTATTTGCAATTGTCTTCTCTTTTGGTGGCAATTCACATTTCCAAGTGTTGTGGAGTGGAGAGCTAGTCTCCTTCACGGATTCAAGGGATAAGGGTTGAGGAGGAGGGACAAGAAGGGAGAAGGAGGGAGGAGGAGGAGAAGGGAGGAGGAGGAGAAGGGAGGAGAAGGGAGGGAGGAAGGAGGAGGGAGGAGGAGGGAAGAGGAGGAGAAGGGAGGAGAAGGAGGAAAAGGGAGGTAGGAGGAGGAAGGAGGAGGAGGAGGAGGGAGGAGGAGGAGATCGAGGAGAAGGATGAGGGAGGAGGAGGAGGAGGAGGGAGGAGGAGGAGGAGGAGGAGGAGGGAGGAAGAAGGAGGAAGGAGGAGGAGGAGGGAGGAGGAGGAGGGAGGAAGAAGGAGGAAGGAGGAGGAGGAGGGAGTTCAAGGGTAGAGAGTGCAAGGGTAAGGGCATGCTAGAACATGATAGTGTAAGAGAGCATAATTGCAATGGAGATCAATCGCATGAACACAATAGTGAGCTTGAACAGTGAACCCCAAAGAATGGGAGCTTCATTACATTGAGAGATATTTATACATTGTTGGTCTCTACACAGTCTGTAGGTACCTCTATGGTAGGACCTCTTTTGTAGGAGACCTTTTGGACAAGAGTCCCTCCACTTTTGGGGGGGGATCTTTTGGGTCTCTACACATAGTGGGGGGACTTTTTGGGTCTCTACATAAAGTGGGGGGACCTTTTGCCATCTCTACACAAAGTGGAGGGACTTTTTGGGTCTCTACACAAAGTGGAGGGACCTTTGGGTTGCTACACAAAGTGGAGGGACTTTTGGGTCTCTACACAAAGTGGAGGGACCTCCGAAAGTGTAGGCTTTTAGTCTTTCTCTCTCTAGATTTAGTATTTTTCTCTCTAGATAAAAGCGGAGCTTTGCCACTACTCTACACACACAATGCTCTCATAGTTGTTGTCCTAGACTGCACTTCTGGCCCTTGTTGCCATAGGGTTAACAACTCCCCTGGATCGATTTGATTACCCATCCTCGGGTTATGGTTGGGTCTGCAGACGATGTTGTGATGTGGTTGTCTTTACCCAATGAATATGGTAAAGATGGAGGCAATGATAGATGGAGTTTCTTGTCGATCTTTTCCTTGTAATCCACGAACACCATAGATTTCTTGCTCAGTTTTTAAGAAGCCAGTGTCAACCATTTCTTCAAACAAACACACATAATGTCCTTGAAGGGATATGTCCCTTTGAAAGAGGCAACTTGTTGTTTGAGCATCTATTTGTTGATTTGGATTGAAGTTGAGATTGGGTAAATGGTCGCCAATGGTGGTGAGGGACACCTCCAGAATGACTTCTAAGGCTTCACTGTATCTTGCACTTTCCTTAAGTGTTTTATCATAACTTCTTTGCATAATCGATGCATGTCTGCTGTCCAAGGCTCTGATGAGTGTTTCCTGGCTTATCCATTTGATTTTAGAATTTCTATTGATTAACAGCCAATTGCGAGGAGCATCTGCATTATCTGGATGGCAAAATTAATCTAAGGCGAGGGCCGATTAATGTGATAGTGGCTTCTTTGAGAAGCCCCAAAATCTCAAAGCTTCTATCGTGGCATATAAGAGGGAACGGGGGGCAACAAACAGGGAGGGGGGCTATGAAGCCCTCCTAACACAAGCAGAAAGAAGGGGAGGAGGGGGAATAGAGCACTGGGAGGGAGGAGCGATGAGGAGGGAGAAAGCCTTTGAGGAGGAAGAGGAAGGGGGAGAGAGAGTGGAGGACTAGGAAGGAGGAGGAGGAGAGGAAGGAAGAGGAGGGAGGGGAGGAAGTAGGAGGGGAGGAGGAAGGAGGGAGGGAGGAGCAGTGAGGAGAGAGAAAGAGAGAGTGGCTGGCGAGAGATCTGAGCTCTAGAGGGAGGTGATTAATTGAGTGTTTTAGCTTAGGTTAATCGAGAAAAGGGGGTGGCAGAGCGAGGTAGGAGCTGAATAGAGGAGCTGATCCATCAAGATTGTGAGCTTATAGGATTTGTTATGTTTATTGTAACCAAACGTAACACATGTTCTCAATTTTACATCTAGTTTCATTTTGTGATCATGTATATGAGCACATGTAATGCATCCATAAATTATGAGACACACAAATTTTAGCCTATAAGTCGTTAATGCTTTGTATGGTGTTTTTTCCAATATGTTTTTTGTTGGTAGCATATTTAACAAGTAAAACACCACATTGATGGCCTCTATACAATGTTGATTTGGAAAAAGTTTTCCATAAAGTATTGCTCTAGCACTTTGTACTAGTTTTGCACCTAAAAATTCTAAGATGCCCAAATTTGTCATACAACTATTTAATGCTTCATATGGGGCCTTTCCTTATATGGATTTTATTGATAGCCTCTTCAACAAGTATTTTTACTATATTGATGGCTTCTATCCAAGGTTGATTTGGTAAATATTTTTCATTAAGCATTACTCTAGCACTTTCTCCTAGTTTAGCAGAGGGGTTTGCATCTCATTTTGTAGGTGGCAGCTATAGATGTTTATGAGATTAGGGGGAGATTATCCCAGGGAGGGCAGTATGGATGGGTGTGACTCTAGGATCCCCGATTGCTACTGCAAGGGACTACACCTCAGGGCCTCTCCTTGTTGTTAGGCGTGGTGCCAATGTATGATATTTACTAACTGAAAACACATGCTCCTAGATCAAAAGAAAGTCTCACCCATATGCCGAAAATGAGACTTGTACTACAACATCTGCAAAATCGCCGCAAGTTTGGGTGGCCATGCTCCTCTATTTGACTTAGCCCACTGGATCAAGCAAGAGTAGTGCTTGGGCCATTACGTCCTTGACTACCTTTGTGCCTAAGGTACCTTCACCTTCTATGGGCTCTGACTCCGAGGTATCTCTTTGGGGTTTGCAATTCATGCATACCAACCTGGCCTGTTGTTGAGTCATCAGTATCTAGTGGCTATCTCCAAGGAAACTTGTGAGGGTGTTTGTCGGGAGCTTGGAGGAGTCGAATAAGGGATTGAAGATGGGCATACTACTCCAACTTCATGTGTAGCCGAGTGTTGTCCTCCCCAAATCCTTCTATAACTCCTGGCAAAGTATATAATGTTACGGCTATTGCCTCACATGGTTGTGAAGCTCATGCATGTTCGAACTCACTAGGCTGTAGCTCATGAGAAGGGCATGTGAGACTGGGGCATCATGCAAAACAGCTACTCTTGCATCATACAATCAAACAAAGTGGGGGTCCACTTCTCTTATGTGTAGGCAAAGTGGAAAGGTCTAGAAAGGGTGAGTGTAGGAAC
Source organism: Dipteris shenzhenensis (assembly GCF_047967505.1). Classification (NCBI taxonomy): domain Eukaryota; kingdom Viridiplantae; phylum Streptophyta; class Polypodiopsida; order Gleicheniales; family Dipteridaceae; genus Dipteris; species Dipteris shenzhenensis. Next base: position 37,632,627 of record NC_141615.1, read on the forward strand.
CAAATACTCCAATGGATTCCCCTTTTGGAAGCTGCAAAATCATTAATTTTATCTTTGATGCTAGAGGATATACTCATCTAAAATATCTAGGTTGTTCCACAGTCTAATCCTCTAAAACTTCCTCAACAAGAGTTGCCTAGGGTGGGGCCTTGGACCTAGAAGCTAGGAGAACAAGACACCTGACCCTAGCTTCTTCGTGGAGGTAAAGTCCTGCAAAGGAGAGGGAGTGGCTGCAATTGAGTGGAGGAAGACAGCCTAGGAGGGGGGGGAGACTCAACCATTCCTGAGGGCTTGGGGTTAGGACTGGGTCTAAGGGGGGTAAGATGGAAAAAGTGGCTCGTGGCAAAAGGAGGGTGGATGATGAGAGTGATTAAATCAAGGGGAGCAGGCAAAAGAGGGGGGGAAGAAGGAGGCAGGGGGATGGGGACATTTGATGGAGGAGGAGGGCATGTATCTAGGGCATCGAAGCCACAGAGGAGGGGCCTCCAAAGTCCTACTTCTGTCTAGGTGCTTGGGTGCTCTAGGCTCTTGATGCCAAGGGGTTTGTCAAAACTTGAAAGGTCTCATCCTCTGGAGTCTAGGGCGACCTACCAGGGCACCCTTCGACTGCTTCCCTTGGGACTAGGGAGCCACCTTACACTCTATCCTCACATGCTTGTGGAATCTTGCACATCACTTATGGTTCTTCAAAGCCTTCTTTCTAGGATTCTTACACTCCACCATGATCCAAGTCCCCTTAGAAGGCTCTAATTAGGGTGATTGAGCTCCTCCATCTGCATGTCTGACCACACCTTGTGCTCTCTTCAAGCGCACTGCTCTCTACTATTGGTAAGGCTAAGGAGGATCGTGCCCAAACACCTCTAGCCCAATCATGTGCCAAATGACCCATCTATCTACACCAAAGACACTAATCTAATAGACTTGAGATCTCGATGTGCTGCTTGAACTCTCCTCCGTTAAGAGTCTCAAGAAGAATCTCCTTTGGTAGGGTCTCCAGGCTCTTAATTATCAACAATCTTAGATGAGGAACTCCATCATTTGCAACCACTTATGCTGATGTCTAAGATGGAAGCTCAATCATGTGCCAAAATCTCTCTTGGTGGAATGTCGGATAGTCCAATACTCTATCAGGAACCTCAAGAAGGGGAGCATCACCGAGCATCAAGGCACATGACGAGTTGAATCAATATCATTGACAGTGAACCCGTGGTACCATGGGATGAAGTACACTAGATGTGCACCAAGGAAAAGGAGGATTTGCTCCACGAGGGCAAAGATGGTGTCTAGGATCTCAACTAGAGAAGATGGTAACATCCTAGATGTGGTCACCCTCTAGTGTGAGGCTCATGTGAATCCAATCACACACGTGGCTCCTCGTGGGCACAAGTTCAACTATCATGCCCCACATTGCTCTATCCTAAAGTGACTGGATTTGCTTGCTTTAGTAGTTTCTTGGCTTCTAGAGAGAGAAGAATCTTAGCAGCTTGGGCAATTGAGGGTGCTGCCATGTGAATCCCTCTACCCAGACCACAGGTCACCACTAAGATTTGTTCCTCATAAGGGATAAGCACTAACATTGCACTACCAAAAAGAGGGCAAAAAGGGAAAAAGGGAGAGGCTAAAGAGGAATGAGCCCTCACAAAACCCTTAAAGGCTAGCTGTGCAACACCAACAAAAAAGAAGGTCTTTGGGTAAAAAGGTAGGTAGGCTTGGGCCTTCGAAAACCCTATGAAAAGCACATAAAAGAGATCCCACAACCAGCTTGGAAGGAGAGCTACTTGTGGGGTTGTCCCCAACTCCAAGGATAGCTTAAGGAACAACTCAAAAAGTTGCCAAAGAAGCCTTGGAACTCCCCTAAACACCTCCAAACTATAGCACACAATAAGGAGTGGAAAGAGCCTTTGCAATATGTCATTGAGAAATAACGACCTATGGCAAATGCAGTAGCCTCCAATTGCTAGTGGGATGGCCAGCTCCACAATGTGACTAAGTAAGTAGAGAAGCACCCAGTTGAGAGGGCTATTGATAAAGTGCAAGTTGGGGGGAGTGCATAACGCTCCTGGTTGATTCTTCACACCACCAGAGGTGGCTTGGGCTTCACTCATGTATCCGTGGCACACCCATTGACATGAGCAACTGGTATAATGGCCACTCCAAGGACACGAGCTGAGGGTGGGTCACCAACATACAATGGAAAGGTAGAAAAGGGGGAGAAGGTGCATAAATGGTGGGGGGGAAGAGGAGAACAATGGGGAGAAGTGGAGGGGGAGGAGAGACAGTAGAGGAAGGGGCTAAGGCGAGGAGAAGGAGGGGCAATGAGTAGTGAAGCAAGCACATAAAAGATCCGGCAAAGACCTCTCTATGAAATCTATGGATACCAATGTTTCGTCCAAAGACCTAAATGAAGGAGGTCACATTAAAACAAGAAGAGCCTATGTGAAACCTATTAACACATTAATTAGTTTTGATTGAAGGCCTTTGAAAGGAAAAATTCCTATTGTTGAGGTATCTTAAAGTCCTAAATTTTGTTGTGTACATTATTCGTTACTACAATGGCATCTAAACTCAATGATACTAGAACTCGAAGTCTTTCCACTCATGTCATCTTCGTTCAAAATAACCTTCATTGTTATGGCTTAAGCTCCAGCCCTCCCACTAAGGCATATGTCAATCAACCTACCATGTAGATGATGTAAAAGGCTACAAAAACTTTTGACTTTGATAATTTATTTCATTGGCCAAGGGATATAAGTGTCCAAGTAATGACCAAAGTCTAATAATAATGAGCTCGTTGCATTCAACATATAAGTCCTCAAATGCCATGTAAGTCTTTAGTGCTTTAGCGATGAGGATTGAACGTCCATGTTTGCACAACTTTAATGATGCATTTTGCAAATTAGACTTCAAGAGAAGTATGTTTAGTATATATGACCATACATATAGCTATATAGAAAAAGTGGAGGAAGAAGAAGAAACTTTTTACATTGCATTGCATACAGAGAAGTAGAGGAAGAAGAAGAAGAAACTATTTACATTGCATAGGAGGAAGAAAAAGAAGCTTTTTACATTGCATTGCATAGTAATCAATAAGCTAGATACTCCTCGTAGTAATCAATAAGCTAGATACGCCTTTACACCATAGAGATAGAAGAAAAAGACACACTAGAGCTTCTCTTTACATCACATAGGGGGGAGAGAGAGAGAGAGAGAGAGAGAGAGAGAGAGAGAGAGAGAGAGAGAGAGAGATAGTTTCTCTTGCTACAATTGTCAAGCTTATTGCAATGTGAATGCTTTTTCAAATTCGAGCCTTTTTCTTGTGTTTGGGCATGGAAAACTAGTACTTGTGTGCAATGAATTAGCAATCTAATTCGAGCATTTTACTTGTGCTTGTGCATGGAAATTTAGTACTTGTGTGTGGTGAATTAGCAATCTAATATGTCACATAATTGCTATTCATAAAGCATAATGTGGGTCGATACAAGCTCTTAGTATGGTGAGAGTTAAGTCCTTGATATGGAGGACACACCATATGTGATGATAGTTGTAGGGAGTGAAGTTAAGGGGGGTTTCACTACCCCCCCGCAAATTGATGGATGATGTGTTGCCAAAAAAAAAAGCATGCCATCCGCCTCACATCCTCACACGCATCCGCCCACCTGCCACAAAAAAAATTACATGGAATCTGAGCCATGCTTGAGCGTGTACGAAAATGTAGGTGGTCTACATACCGCACCTAAGAGAGTGTTCACCTGTGACTATCCATGAATAGCTACACCCAAGATTCGAACCTAGCCCCCTTTTGCCAGAGGTTTGAGGCCTTTACTAACTGGTCCAATCCTATTTGATATCCCATTTCTATTGTATTTATTATTTAGCTTATTGTCTGCCCTATTGTAAAAGGAGCCTTAGCGGATGTGGGTTGTAGCACCAATTTGGGGGTTGACAGAGAGTTTGGAGGCTTCACTCGTCCGCGGGATGGGTGTGAAACCTCCTAAGTAGCAAAACAAGTGATGGAGTGAAAAATTTTGACGAAGAGCACCATGATGCAAAAAGAAAACTCCTCTTGTCTACAGGTTGCATGTCCACACACATCGAGAATGAGGTTGGAAATATACATGCAAATATGGACGTGTCTCGCAAGGTAGTAATATCTAGTACTAAGTAGCATATTGACTAGACATTAAGTAGTTATTTTGGTGCACATCAAGAGTTTGATCTGAGGAGTGTTAACTAGTGGTATAGTGTAGCTCAATTTGCCCACTTGTGCGGCTACCTAGCAGCGTAGTTCCTGGGCACATGTGCCCCTCGTAGTGGGGTAGGGGTGTGAGAGTGGATCAGGACGTGTGTGGGAGGGAAAAAAACTAGTGGTCCAGTGTTCATAAAGAGTTTAATGCTACTATTAACTAGTAACTAATGTAGTGCTCTTAATAGGCAATGGTAATTATGCACAAACATGGACACACATACATGTGTGCGCGGACACACACACACACATGTTGTGTGTGTAGAGAGAGAGAGAGAGAGAGAGAGAGAGAGAGAGCACATGCACTCACTCACTCATTCACATGCGTGCATGCATTCATGTGATGATTAAGTTGGGATGCTAAGGGAAGGTGGAGAAGATACAAGTGCATGCACATATGTGAGCCTGTGGGTGTGCATAAGGTTTTTTGGTAATAGAATGCACATATGTGAGCTTTGTGGGTGTGCATGAGGCTTTTTTTTGGGTACCACGTGAGTATTGGTACCCCAACTCATTTCAATAGGGTGGCATACTAGTGATGGTAGACTACTAGTGATGGTAGACATGTGATCAATGAGCATGTGTAGGAAGGAGTGCCACAAGAGAGGGATGAAGACGAGAGAAGAAAAGGGAAATCAAAGACAAACAAATTACATGTTGTAATGAAGGTGCGTATAACTAGTGCATGGAGGTATGCATTGCACATATGTGAGCTTGTGGGTGTGCCTCTTTCTCATGTGTCTCTAGCTTGCAACCACCATCGGTCCTGATGGAGCACTAGAAAAAAATGCCTCAATGAGCGATGAAGATTGAGAGAAGAAAAGACAAACAACTTACATGTCATAATAATGTGTGTGTGTGTGTATGGAGAAATTAAGGTGGGTATAACAAGTGCATGGAAGTGTGCATGAGATTTTTTGGTCCAAGAATGCACATATGTGAGCTTGTGGATGTGCCTCCAACTCACATGTCTTCAACTTGCAACCATCAGTAGTCCTCATGTAATACCAGAAAAAAAGCCAAAATGAGCAGGAGTGTAGTAAGGGGTGCCACAAGGGAGGGATGAAGATGAGAGAAGAAAAGGGAAAGCAAAGATTAAAAAATTAGAAGTGCATGGAGGTGTGCAGGAGGTTTTTTGGTGCGAGAATATACATATGTGAGCTCGTGGGTGTGCCTCCTATTCACATGTCTCTAGCCTCTAACATCAACAGTCCTCGTGTGGTACAAGAAAACAAGGGATAAAAGATGAATAGCATTCATTCATCAGGCCTGTCATGTAAATGTCAAAAGCATTTAAAGGGAGCCCCTGTTTTAGTTTTGCAATGTCAATGGATGAAATAAAATCCCACAAAATAATTTTAGCTTTCAAAAGGAATCGTCACTAAGACCTTCCCTGAAGGGTAGGCCAAAAAGTCTCATTGAGTGTGGGTGTAGGAAGGAGTGCCACAAGGGAGGGATGTAGATTGAGAGAAGGAAAATGAAAGCAAAAGCAAATGAAATTACATCTGAGGGAAAGGGAAAGAAAAAGCAAAACAGAAATACATGTAAGGGATTACCAGTGCAACACAGAGATGGGCATAACAAGTGAATGCATGTTTGGGAATGCACATATGTGAGCTTGTGGGTGTGCATGCTGATGTGTGTGTCTGTAGCTTGCAACAACTATCACTGGGTTCACGTGGTACTAGAAAAGAAGCTTGAACAAGCATGAGCGAGGAAGGAGTGCTGGAAGACGCATTTGTTCTCGAGCATGCCGTCAGAGCGATGCAAAGGCATTTTGCATGCTTCACTGGCCACCACCACCACAGGGTGGTGGTGTTGGGGAGCACTGGCCACCATGATTTTTCGGTTTCTGGGAAAGAAACTCCAAAATGAGAGTTAAGCGAGTAGCTCGAAAGGCAACTTCTTCGATGTTGAGAGCGAGAGAGTGCGGGAGCGGGCAGTGCGAAGAGGCAGGCAGGCAGGAAGAGGCCCGATTAACTAGCTTTGTGAGGTGAAGTAGAAGACGACTGAGTCTTTAAGAGACTATGTCGCCAGGATTAAACATCTAAACTTGAGATGTGAACCCCACAAGAGTTTGAGTGATGCGGAGCTTCTGCCAGGATTCCTTAGGGCTAGGCAGGAGAGAGAAAGAAAGAATTAAAGGTAAGAAGGAAGGGGGGGTATAAAAGGGGGGGAGCTTTTTGGGGGGTGTTGTTTTTGAAGAAAGGGTGAGATTTTTGATTAAGCATAATGATGATGATCATCAACATCATCAAACATCATCAACATCATAATATCATCGTCTTGTTGATCAAAGGGAAACACAGAATTGCCTTCATTCATCTTCTTCTTCTTCTTCTTCTGCATCTCCATATTCATCTTTTTCATCTTCTTCTTCTTCAATCCTGCAGCATTCCGTCCTCCTCCTGCTTCTGCTTCTGCTGCTCCTCGGCTATGGTGGCCTCCTCCAGTTCCTCCCCTTCCTCCCTCAGGTACTCCCCCCCCCCCCTTCGCTTTTCGATCCTCCCCTCCCTCTCTTAGATCCTTCCCTCCCTTTTATCCCCTCCCCCTCCCTCCCCCCATAGATCCACCTTCACCTCCCCCGATTTTTGTTCCCCCCTGCCGCCCCTGCCGCCGCAATGCCTCCCCCCCCTTGACGATTCCCGATCTTCCTCTGCCCGCTTTTTCCTCCCTGGTTGCATCGGCACCCCTCTCGCCGTGCAACCCTATGTTGCGAGGATTGGGTGAGAGTCAGTGATGATCGGACTCGGTTTGCGGCCCCCTGTTTCTTGATCTTCTTCCGACAAGGATTTGGTTGCACGAGGATTGACAAGCAAGCACGGTGGGAGCTCTCTGTTCTGTCTCGGACACGCACAGCTTTTCTCGGGGCCTCAATCCCGTTACTTTTTGAAACGAGAGAAGTCGAGAAGAGCAGGATGGAGGAAGAGAGTGCAGGGAATGCTGCCGATAAGCGAGCTGTAGCCGAAGACGAAGGCAGTTCGGCTCCCATTCCAGAGAGGGTATGTGCAACGATTCTTTTGGGCTTTGGCACAGCTCCGGGTTTCTTGTTTTAAGATACTTCACTATCGTTTAGGAGCACTAATTGAATGCCCACTTTCTTGATGACCGTTTTTGGCCATCTCTTTCAGGTACAAGTAGGTAGTTCTCCCGTGTACAGAATTGATCGAAAGCTGGGAAAGGGGGGTTTTGGCCAAGTCTATGTTGGCCGCCGTATTCGCAATGTAGCAGAACGTTCTGGTCCTCAGGCTGCCGAGGTAATTTTTTGAGCGTGCACCATCTCTTCGTGCTTAATCCCTCTTCCTTACAGTCAAGGTCTCTTGTTACAGAATGATAACCTATTCTTTCCTCGTTTATCTTAATGAAAGTTAATGTTGCACGTGTTTGCCAGGTTGCTTTGAAATTTGAGCACCGCAACAGCAAGGGTTGCAACAGCGGGCCACCCTATGAGTGGCAGGTTTACAAGTAATGACATGTCATCTTTTTTCTCATTTTCTGCATAGTTTGACGTCATCTGAGAGCTCGTGAACTGAATCTATATTGGTAACATGATGCAGCGCACTAAACGGCTGCTATGGTGTGCCTCATGTGCATTTCAAGGGTCGTCAAGGTGACTTCTATATCATGGTAAGCTCAAACTTTTTGTTGATTTGATGGATATTTCCACACATTTTGGGAGTTTAAACGGCGTAACAGATTGTGTATGACGTTGTATGCAGGTGATGGATATGCTAGGGCCAAGTTTGTGGGACGTCTGGAATTCCTCAAATCAGTCGTAAATACTCACTCTCAAGCTTCATTCTTTTTATGTACATTGGAGTACATTCTACGCAGCGTGAACTAGATTGTGTTTTGTTTGGAGCAGGATGTCTTCGGAGATGGTTGCCTGCATTGCTGTGGAGTCTCTCTCAATTTTGGAGAAAATGCATGCAAAAGGGTATGTCTTAATTTTATTCAAGAATTGTGTACGAATGTTATATTGCAGTGCGTCTGATTTACATCTTATCTTTGCAGATATGTTCATGGAGATGTAAAGCCTGAAAACTTTTTGTTGGGTCATCCAGGCTCGGCAGATGAAAAAAAACTGTTTCTTGTAGATCTTGGCCTTGGTAAAAGCCTTTGTGACGTGATTGTTGCAATACTTCAAGATAATTCGCCTTGATTTCGGCTCCTCACAAGATCTAGTTCTGCATTGTGAAATTTGGATGTTGAGTGAAGGGGAGTGAAAATGGGGATGCTGTTTTCTGTGTCTTATGCTGTGATACCTTGTGATTTATCTGCCAGCCTCAAAATGGAAAGATGGTGCTACTGGTCAACACATTGAATATGACCAGAGACCAGATGTTTTCAGGTTTGCTCTGAACTCTTCTTCCTTCCAATTTGGCCAATAATGTGGGAATCTCCAAAATGCAGATGGCAGCTTATGCTTTGATACTGATGGAAACATATGCGTTGCTGTACTTCTCCTATCTATTTCCCCCCGTATATATCATAGTCTCCATGAAGATATGTAGATTGTAGTGGTGGACTTGAGCTTGTGAATGCTTAACTAAAAACTGTGATGATGATGTGTGATGTAGGGGAACTGTGAGATATGCAAGCGTCCATGCTCATCTGGGCCGCACAGGCAGCAGGAGAGATGATCTGGAGTCTCTTGCATATACTCTAGTTTTTTTGCTCCGTGGCCGCCTTCCTTGGCAGGGATTCCAGGTCATTTATTCCTGTTCTTATTCCTTATCCTGATTCATTTGTCTTGATGATACTGATGTTGCACATCACTTTCATCTCGTTCATTTGGCAATAACGCTGAGCTTTCCTTGTATGATATGTTGCTTTCTGTTGCAGGGAGATAACAAAGGGTTTCAGGTCTGTAAAAAGAAAATGACCACATCTGCAGACGCCCTTTGCTGTCTTTGCCCAGCACCCTTCAAGGAATTTCTGGACATTGCTGTTAACATGAAGTTCGATGAGGAACCTAATTATGCAAAGTTGATTGGTATTTTTGATTGTATTCTCAGTCCAAATCCCGCTATCAGACCCATACTTACTGATGGTGCCCAGAAGGTGTGCATATTCTGCAATATACCTTTATAAAATATCAAAGAAGCCTACTGCCAGTTGCGATTTGTTTGACCTACGCAGTTTTCTTTATGTAGGCTGGCCAGAAAAGGTCTAGGCTCTCTGTGGAAGAGATCGAGGATGACCAACCAAAGAAGAAAATTCGCCTTGGAATGCCTGCAACACAATGGATAACTGTTTACAATTCTCGCAGAACCATGAAACAGCGGTATTTTGAATTAGGTTCATTTTGCACATTTATAGCAATCCACATTTGAGTCTTGCTTAATTCTTTCAGTGGTGGAAGGGCTTGTCTAGCCTATTGATATGTGGTAAACTTAGTCAAAGACTGTAGCATGGAAGGAAAACAACCAGTGTCTGCCTTAGCTGACCTCACCTATTTACAAGTCTGATCTAAAATTAGGCATGTAATACTTCAATTATCACCGACAATTCACTCATATCGTTCTCAAAGCAACTAGCTCTGCACATGGCTAGGTGGCTGCTGTTAGGTGCCTTTCTTGGTTTTTGTTGTTTGTATGTTGAAAGGTACGTGTTTTTGAAGAAAAAGAGGTTCTGCAATGTCTTGAAAGGACTTTGACTTCATGGAATTTAAAGTTTACGAGGGGTTGCTCTTTGATATATTTCTAAAGAAAGAGAATGCCAAGTTGTGTATGAGAGGTCTAGAAAGCACATTTTTTGTGTATGATCTGACTGACCCTCAAAAGGGTAGCTTTGGTATTGTCTGCGATAAGACAATAGAATTTATAAGGATTTTCAGTGAAGTCTAAAATGTGTTTTTAATCTTTGAAGTTTAAGGTGTAGATGTCAAATAAAACTATCCAATTAAAGATGAGACTGCATTTAATGCCATTTCTCAAAGGAAGGTGTTTGCCAAATCGTAGAGCTCCAGAACAAGTGAAGGAGTAGCTTGGGTAACATCCTTGAAGGGTGGTCACATGACTGACGAATAAGAGGTGCACACAGGCTAAAGCCTTCAGGAGAGAGTACTTAGAAAGTTACATAGATATTTTATTGTATAGGCAAACAGCCAAGTATTCCCCCCGTAAAAGGCATATTTTGGTAAGTTATGAAGTGACAAGCCCTCAGTTAGTAATGGTTATGATTGAAGGAGAGAATTTACAGGCACTAGTGCGAAAGGTTGCACTCTCCCTAGAGCATAGTCAACTCACGGATCGACAGCATCCTCTGCGAGCTGGGGGAGTGGTCCAAACGCAGAACGGACGCCAAATACACATGTACATCCCCTATGTTGGATTTAAACTTGCCAATTTTTAAGAAGGTATCACAGACTATCCAATGAATTAGCAAGGGCAATGACCACGTCAATGACAACCACAATGACAACCACGTAGAATTGGTGGTACTACTGGAAGCAGGAGTTCGGGCAGCGTTGCTAAAGTGAAGTCTCTAGTTTGACAAATAAGAGGTTCAGAAATCCTTTGCATAGGAAATAAGAGACTATTTTGGCCAGGACTTTATCTATCTTTGCATAGAGGCTGTTGTGTTTAGGATAGGCAAACTGCTAGCCAGCACATGAGATAGGCTAGCTTGTGTAAAAAATGACATGCAGCTGCTATGTATGGACAGGCCAGCATGGTAGAAGGTCCTAGAGACCTTAAGCTTTTTCAAGAAGCTAGGGCATGCTGCCCTTCGTTGTAGAAGTGCAACTGACCTCTCAAGCATCCAGAAGGCTATGGCGGTGCTTCTAGAAGTAGGTATGAGAGGGGCTATGTCATTGGGATTCTTATGAACGCGCCTTGTAGGTTATATGGTTTTATTAAGTTTTCCTTTAGGCATTTGAGGGATTTTTCATTCATACATTTGGTTGTGGAACATCGTGTGTCTGAATTTACAAGTGTCGAAGATGGAGCTGAGGCCTGCTTCCTTTGATTCAATTATGAAGTTTCATGGCTGAAATTATCATGCATGGCAAATGCATAGCTTGCATGAAAGAGGGCATATGGAGGATGGTTGCTAGAGCTGAACAACCATATCCGTACCTGCGGGTAGGGCCGCATGGGATTTGATGATTGACAATGCAATAGTGTAATTGTCCTGCCCTTAGTTGAATATGTCCATCATCTCAACATTTTGATGACAGCTGCTGAGGTCTGGATGCACCTGGAACAGCAATTTGGTACCAAGATGACGAGCACAAGGATCCTTCCGAAGCAGAACTCTTACAAGTACTAGATGCTACCAGCTGGACTCACAACTTTTGTTGAGTGACTGAATCCGATCAAGCAGCAGTTAACAGACAGTGGTTGTATGGTTGGATGTGACAATTGCAAGGCTGTGCGTTTGATGGCACTACCCCTGAATGCTCCGGCATCACTATAGTCTTCAGGTAGGTGCTGATTTGAAGCATGATAACTTAGTTCTGTCCTGTTGATTGAAGCGAAAAAGAAGGGGATCTCTTTGACTGAGCTGTATTATTGGTAAGGAATTTAAAGGAAATGCATATTAAAAAAAAAAGCTATGGTAATCGTGGCTGTGACAACCACAATGAGAACTGTATTTCCAGGAAGCTTCTGAATGAAAGAGCTGGAAACACATTAAAAGAAAGATATGGATAGTGCAAACATAGCAGATGAGACGGATTAATTTGCCATTGGTTGCTTTGCCTATGGTTTGGACCAGAGCAATCAATGTGTCAGTGGTGTAAATTCTCATGTTTCCTATATGTTACTCAGGAGAGATAGGTGGCGTTTTTTCCAGCCTGACCTGTATTTCAGGTGATGCCAATCTAAATCTGAGCCGCCGATATAGCCCAGGATTGTGGGGAGTGCCTTTTCCAGTCTAACCTGTATTTCAGGTGATGCCAACTTGAGTGGTGCGTTTCCCCTTAAGCTAGATGTCTAAGCATTTTTTTGCTTAGATGCTCGTTTGGGAGAGACTAAAAATGAAATCGTATACTCTTCACAAGCAGTTGTAGCTTGAAATAACAGAATGTGGACTACTTTTTGATTAGCCTTTGGCATGGGTGCGTCTGCCCCTTCACCTCCAGAGTGCTGAGAGAAACTCAGTACAAAGACCTTTCTACAAATATATGCTCAAGTATGTGTGGGTGTGTGGATTTGTATGTGTAAGAGCATATGCTTATACTATGTTCTACACCTACCGCTGGGTGCTGATGACGTCTGTGGGGATGTGACAGGAGCTAGTCCCTGCTACACGTATGTTTTCAACCTTATGAGATGAGATTGAACTGCACACTGTGTTGTGTTTTCAGAGGATGAGTTTGGGCTGTTGGAAAGGTCACCTCCCCATCTGTAAGCCCCCAAATGAGGAGAGCGTGGGGGAGGGAGACCTACGGCAGGATGTGCCCAAAGAGAGATTACCTGGATGTGTGGATCTAGGACAGATTTGGAGCATTCATGGTTGGCGGGGTGTCCCAGGTAAAAGGCGCGATGACATCAGCAATGTACGGAACAGTACGGCGCTGCATACGTGGCTGGAGAGAGCCTGGCAGAGGGCAGAACCAGCAGGGAGAACAGGCGCTTACATGGCGGGGGATGGGGCAGCACATGGCAGCCCATATGGAGGGCTGGTTGGGCTGGGCAAAGCCAGCCAACCAGGCCCTATCTAGGGCTGGCCAAGGGCTCAGCCCCTGCATAGAATCGTGGGCCAGCAAGCCCTGGAAAAGAGAGCCCAGGAGGGCGATTTTGTGGGGCCAGTAAAGGGCCCTATTGGGGCTGGTTGGGCTGAGCCAACCAGGTCGGTTGGGCCAGCCAACCTGGTCTGTCCAGTCGGCCCAGATTGGGACAGACTGGTCGGTTTTCTCAGCAGGCCTTAGGGCCTATATAAGGAGAGGCTCTTGGCCTCATTCAATAGCCAGCAGTCAGCAGTTCCAGGGCAGAAAGGAGCAGCAGGAAGCCTACTCTCTGGGCCTATCTACAGGAGTTGAGAGAGTGCAACAAGGGCTGCAGACTTAGCCAGGAAGGGCTGGACCTTGGCTGTCTTCTAGGGCAGCAAGGTGCTGAGATCATCATCTTCTGGAGCAGCCATTCACAAGCAGGTTGGAGCAGTGGAACAGTTATCTTGGAGCCTACATTTAGGAGGACCAAGGGGACCTGTGTGCTGCAGACAAAGCTTGGCAGGGGCTGCCCACCTAGGCTGATTCACAGGCAGTAAGGTGGAGAAGAACACACTAGACGGATAGTCTACAGACGCTCGAGGTGGAGCATGCGGGCTCGAGTCTAGAGATAACTGGCTGATAGGAGAAGGACCTTGTGGTAAGATCAGAGGACCACACCATTGGTGGGACTCTGGATCTATCTCTCTTGTATTGTGTCCATAGTTTTGGACGGAAATATATATTTTGGTGGTTTCTCTATCTGGCTGGTTCATTGTCTATTGATGACTCTGCACACCTACATAAGTAAAGAAGTTTGTGATTCCACACCCACACCGCACACTGTGTGAGCTCCTGGGCTTTACTATATGTCTTCCGCTGCGTGTACCCTCTGTTGGGTATTTTCTAACATGGGCATGTTCTTGGAGTCATCTATATATATATATACACGTTGTATTCAACAGTTTTCAGAAGAGTGTGGGGCCCTCTAGAAGCTTCCAGGACAGATTCTTCTAGAGATTCTAGGTAATTGTACACATGTTTCGATTGTAGATACCCGCAGTTAACATTAAAAGGCTCACTCCTTTTCTGCCCTGCTAACCTGCCTCTTAACCCGCCTCTGCTGCTTCCATATCCCGTGCTGCTAACCCCCTCTGCTGCTCTCCCTATTTGCATCTCTACCTGTGCTGCCAGCCCCCCCTGCTGCTCTCCCTAACTCTGTTCTCTACCTGCATCTTGCTAACCCCCTCTTCTGCTCACCCTAGCTGCTGCTAAGTGCGCTGCATTCCCCCCCTCTCAGCTCTCTCTAACTGCTGCTAACTCGTCCCTCTTTGCTCTCCCTAACATGCTGCTAACCTGCCTCTCCTTTCCTTGCTGCTTACTCTCGCCTTCCTACTCCTTTCTCTCAGCCTCTCCCCTCCTTCTCCCTCACCCCCCTTCATTTTTATTTCCGAAGTGACGGATGGATCATCAAATGGTTTGAATTAGCCGTCCATCTTTGATTGACGAATGGTGACCCATTTAGTCAATCCTCCCCGAATTCCACCAGCCGCAAAAACGCGTATTTTTTTAAAAGATGAGTTGTTGCAGCTGCAAAAGGATGTGGAGATTTGAGAGATCCAACACACTCTTTGCATGCACTCATGGGTCCCACCCTTCCAAATCACAGATTGGGGACTGGATGCTTGTGACCTTACCTTCAGGCCTCACCCCTCGCATATGACATTCGATACTGAGACAAGACTTATTTCAGTTGACTCTCCTGGAGCTGCAAGCACAGTGGTTAAGGCAAGTCCCTTAGCGCTTGGTTCTTGGAAGATTTTCTTTAAGCTGCTGATCTCTTTAGGATTTAATCTTGTAGAGGAAGATAGGCATACAACTTCTCTTTTCATCAGTTTTTCAGGTTTGCCATAGGGGTACCAACCATTCCTAGCCACGATTGAACTGACCTTTGGAGAGATCCGCCCCTCCTTGGTTTATCCTCTTTCGCAGTAGAGACGATTAAGTCGGATTGGGTTCCTAGAGCTAGGGTCATTGTGTTGGACAGTCTTGGACCCCAATATTTTCAATGACCACATCATGCTCCAATGCCTTAATTGCTCTTTTTTTTTGGCAGAGTTGAGATCGCGGGCAGGTAGGATCGATTTGGATATGCAGGATGCTAGAGATTACTCAGAGAAGAAGAAAGGCACAAGAAAGAGGCCGGGGCGGAATTGGTGAAGCGCCATAGATGGCAGGAAAGGGGGAAGAGGAGAGGGGAGAGGAAGGGGAGAGAGAGAGAGGAGGAAAATGGGGGTAGAGAGAGAGAGGAAGAGAGAGAGCGAAGGAGTAAGGGGAAGAGAGATAGGAAGAGAGAGTGTAGGCAGCACGTAGGAGGAAGGAGGTGGGAGTAGATAGGATTAGATGTCACATCAAAAAGTACATAGTAGGGAGTGGATGGGGACTTATATAGTCCCTCCACATTTTCCACCTAAAGGGCCTCAAAAGGGCCTCTAACTTGGCCCCTTTTTCCCCCTCATTACAGCCATCCCTTCCCATAGAATTTTGCCCTGCTGTCCAAAAGTGCAGCAAACAGCAACTACTAATCAATCCGGTAGGAGATAGGGGTGGTCCTGGACAATGCTTTTTGGCTGCCATGAATTTTCATCCTCAGGGAGTCCCCGCCACTTGATAAGATACTCTACGTAGGCCTTGTTTCTACCTGGTCTCTGAAACCCACGATGTGCTCCGGAACATAGAGGATGTGGCCCTCTTCATCCATAGGTGGCAACTCTGGAAGAACATGGACATGCTGTCCAACATGTGGTTTCAGCAAAGACACATGGAAAACATCATGGATCTTGGAGGTACTGGGTAACTCCAGCTGATATGCTACCTCTCCAACCTTGCGGATGATCGTGTACGGACCGTAATACCTATGAGCAAGCTTTGTGTTAGTATTACCTTTCAGCGAGGCATAACGGTTCTTATGGAGATGCAAATGCACATAATCTCTCTCTTTGAAAGACAAATATCTCCGGCATTCATCCACATATCTGTTCTGCTTAGCTTGGGCATCGTGCATATTCTTTTTTGCCAACTGCAAAAGGGCATCCATCCGCTCCAAGTCATTCCGTGGTTGCTGATTTTTCACAGCCATGTCAGCAATTGAAGAAGGCATCCCGACCTTGCATCCGTACATTGCCTCAAATGGGCTCATGCCAACGGAGAATTCTTGGTACTGTTGTAGAAAAATTCAGCAAGTGACAACCATTTATCCCAAGACTTTTGAGTAACATGACAAAAATGCCTCAAATGTTCCTCCACCCATTTGCTCACCCTTTCTGACTATCCATAAGTTTTACGATGGTAAGCAGTGCTAGGTGTGAGTAAACTACCCACGGCTGAAAATATCTTTTGCCAAAAGTGATCCATAAATTTTGCATCTCTTCACCGACAATTTCTTGAGAGAAACCGCGACGCTTAAAGACGTGCTCAATGAATTGCCAAGCAACCTGTGATGCTGAATACCGGGTCTTAGTGGGTATGAAATGGGCCTGTTTTGTCATTCTATCCACCACAACAAAGATGTTGTCCGATCTCCTCTCTGTAGAAGGCAATTCTGTGATGAAATCCATTGCTATGTGTGTCCATTTGCCTTCTGGAATGGGTAATGGCTGCAAGGTACCTGCGGGTAATTTGCTGTCCACTTTATTCTGTTGGGGCAAGCATTCAGCCACATATTTAACCACATCTCTCCACATGCCTTCCCAGGTAAAGCTCTGCTTGATTCTTTCATATGTTTTAGTGATACCCGCATGTTGAGCCATGGGAGAGGAGTGCATTTCTTGCAAAACCAATTGGCGGTATTTTGAGTCTGGCGCTAAATAAATCCTTTCTTGGCACCACCAGAACCCATTATGCAATTTCAAATCCGGATGACCCTGACTAGAAGGCTTTTGCAAATCTGAAATATGGGAGCTGCCTTAGAATTCTGCATATACTCTTCCTGAATGCCATGAATACACTCTTGATATATGGTAGAGATAGGAGACAAATTGCAAGTTCACATCTTGGACAAGGCCTCTGCAACCACATTTTCCTTCCCTTTTCTATACTCAATATCAAAATCATAGGATTGGACTGTAGCCAACCACCTCTCCTGCTTATATGACAAATTTGGCTGGGTGAGGAAGAATCTGAGTGCCCTATGATCTATTTTCACCTTAATTTTACAGATAGTGGTGCCATTTCTTGAAAGCATGCAAGATAGCCAGCATCTTTTGATCATAAACATGGTAATTGAGTTCTTTGGCATCAAACTTCCTGCTTTCAAAGGCTATCACCCTGTGTCCTGCCTTGGCATCTGCCTCCACAATGAAAGGACGCGAAAAATCAGGGCATACCAAGACAGGTGCATGAGTGAGAGCAAATTTCAGGTCTTCAAAGCTGCGTTGTGCTTCCTTTGACCACCGAAAAGCATCCTTCTTCAAGAGGTCAGTAAGAGGAGCTGCCCTCTTGGCAAATTTGTGAATAAAGCGCCTGTAGAAGAAAGCAAGACCTAAAAATCCTCTCAATTGGGTGGGATTTTGTGGCTGTGGCCATCTTTGATGCATTTCACCTTTGTGGGATCCAATCGAATGCCACGTCTACTCACAATATGCCCTAGGTACTCAACCTCCTTTGCCATAAAAGTGCATTTGTTGGCTTTTGCATAAAGTTGATGCATCCTCGAAATTTCCAGCACTTGCTTAATGTGCTCTTGTCTATCCTTGCTGTAAATGAGGATATCATCAAAAGAAAACCAGCACGCATTTGAACAGATGTAGCTGCAATATCTTGTTCATTAGTGCTTGGAAGGTGGTCGGTGCATTAGTCAATCCAAAAGGCATCACCTTGAATTCATACAAGCCTTGTTCTGTGCAGAAGGCCGTCTTGTGCTCATCTCCTTCTTTCACCCGATTTGATGGTAACCAGACCTCAGATCTATCTTTGTGAAAAAATGAGCACTCTTGAGTTCATCCAAACAGGTCATCTATCCCGGGGATTGGAAACTTGTTCTTAATAGTGGCCTTATTTAGATCCCTGTAATCAATGCACATGTGGTACGATCCATCCTTTTTCTTCACTAGAAGCACCGGAGAGACAAAAGGAGAAGTGCTATGAGAGATGAAGTTCTTCTCAAGCAATTCCAGCACCTGTACTGCCATTTCCTCCCGCTCAATCTTAGAGAGACTGTATCTCTACATGTCCTCATAAAGGCAACCTTGTAGGGTGCCCTTACGGCACGTTAATGAACTTCTTTTGGCTGCTTTTGGGCCGTTCGGCTCCAAGGTCTCCTACAAGTGGCCCCATGGGGACCTCCAAACAGCCCTTCGTGAACAAACTAGCTTTACCCCTCATGTAAGGGCATTACAAATGTGCACTCGCTTATCCCAAGGCAAGGGGTGCATCTAGAGATAGCATGATGAGCAGCCCCAAAGAAACGCATATCTTAGAAAAGATTGCAAACAAAACTACAATCAAACTAGACTAAAAAGAAGCACAAGATGGAAATAAGAAGAGAAGCCCTGCAAAAGGTTGGGCTACCAGAATGCCAGTAAGAAGCAAAATTACGCTAGAGCCATATAGAGATTATGGCCCTCACTCTATACACAAACAATGTTTCACTAGAAGTTGCACTTATGTTTAGAACCACAGTTAGTCCCCAAACTATCCATTAATTCAAAAAGTCTCCTCACGCTGTACAACTCAATTGTTTGAGGGTTATATGCCTTCACATCTGTAGCGAGAGAAGGACTCAATCCCTGGATGAAACGCAGCAACTTCCCTCTCTCGGATAGGTCTTGTACAAACAAGGAAAGTCTCCAAAAACGCTGCAAGTACTCTTGGACAGTACCAGTCTGCGATAATGCATAGAATTCAGCTAGGTATTGCTCTAGTATGAGCGGGGATACAAATGTGGTGATCATCAACTCCTCGAACTCTTGCCATGTGGCTGGCCTCTGAGGCGAGTCCCTCATATAACGCGACCAAGTATGTGCATAGTCCTGCATGTGCATGTAAAGATTATGTGATCCTCATCTTGCTTTGGGTAGAAGCAGAAATAATCTTCCAACTTTGTAAGCCACTCCTCCAACTCATTAGGTATGCGAGTGTCCCCTTTGAACTTATGCATTGTGAGTTTGTCCTTGATATTCTTGGCTGCATAATTCTTGTGTGTGTAACCTCCGGAAGTGCGGGCATCATCACGCTTGAGGTTCACATAATCGGAGACGGACATCTCAAGTTTGATGGCCTCAGGTAGGGCCTTATATGTACGCAAAGAATTTTTCAGCATATCATTAAAAGTGGCTTGCTGCCCACCACTAACCCCCTCTTGCGTAGTAGTTGCTGCCATCCGATGCACTGGTTGCGTCTGGCTAGATAGGTGCATGAA
The DNA here is from genome assembly GCF_047967505.1 of Dipteris shenzhenensis. Classification (NCBI taxonomy): domain Eukaryota; kingdom Viridiplantae; phylum Streptophyta; class Polypodiopsida; order Gleicheniales; family Dipteridaceae; genus Dipteris; species Dipteris shenzhenensis. The sequence continues at coordinate 37,651,944 of NC_141615.1, forward strand.
CCCCTGGCTGGGTCTCTTTGCCAAATGCATCTTTCTGAAATGATGGCATACCAAAGGGCTGAGAAGAGGACTCACCTCTCTCCTAGGGGTGTGGGCTGCCATATAAACCCAAGCCAGCTCCAAGCATCCTCGCTGGTGCGGTGAAAGGAGCATTAGCCGGATGCGCACACCAACGGGTCGGCCCAAAAGAGACGGCTCAGCCTGCATGGATGCAGAAAGCTGTGAGCCAAAAGATGGCGTGACATCTTGCAAGAAGGTGCTCTTTGGCATAGAAAATGCATCATCTAAGTCTAGATAATCCCCACGCTGGGGTACATGCAACGGTCCAGAAGACTGATGCTCATAGGCAAGGCAGACATTTGCCATAAGACCTGCGTGGAGCAGACAAAACATCTTGACTGTGTGAGTGGTCCCCTTGCTGGGGTGCGGGCTGCTTACTCTTATCGTGCATAGCAATGGTAGAGGTAATCTGCTGACCAATCTGTTCTCCCATCTGGGCAAGAGCGGTATCCTGCATAGCCATGGCTGTGGTAAGGTGTTGGCTGAACTCCTGTCCTATCTGGTGGAAAGAACTCTGGAACGGGCATCCAAAAATTGTGTCTGCGTTGCTTGCGCTTCTCGAGATGCAGGAGAGAGAGGCTGAGTGGAAGGAACCTCTGTACCACCAGTGGATGTAGCCACTGTGGCAGGCACTTTCTCATACTGAGCAGCCTCATCACTATCATGCAATATATCAGGAGGGGCTCGCTTCGGTGGAGAGAGAAGCTCGTATGTAGACAAAGAGAAATGAAATAAATACGGCATCCCAAAGCTTGGCTGTGAACAGAGGCATCAAAAGGTTCACTGGCATCATGAAGGGACAGTTTAAGCCCCGGCTCCATAGGAGTAGAGATGGGCTTGCAATTCTGAAATTCGAACAGTTCTAGGAGCTTACCAATATACTTTGACTGCAACAGCCCAATACCTCTATCATCTTGTATAAATTGGATGCTTAAATAGTAGTGAAGCAACCCCAAATCTGACATCTCAGACATCTGCGGTAATTCAGCATTGAAATCTGCAATTTTTGCAGCCTTAGTACCTGTGAGCAGCATGTCATCAACGTAGAGAACAATGATGAGCAATCCCCCCCTTCCTTCCTACTCTCATGCGGACTGTTCTGCATTCCCTGGTTAGCATCTATCTTTGCATCCCAAGCTCGTGGAGCTTGCTTCAAACCATACAAGGCCTTTCTGAACTTGCATACTTTGTCTTCCTTGCCAGGTTCCACAAATCCATGGGCTGAGAAACATAGACCTCCTCCTGAAGGTCCCCATTCAAGAATGCAGTTTTAATGTCCAATTGATGCATCTTCCATCCATGAAATGCAGCCAATGCAACTACTCACCTAACAGTGGTCATACGAGAAGTGGGACCAAAGGTTTCATTATAATCCATGCCTTTTGGTTGTGCATAGTCCTTTTCTACAAGGCGAGCTTTGTACCTGTCAATGGACTTTCTTTTGAGCTTATATACCCACTTTGTGCCGATTGCCTTCTTGCTGGCAGACTTGTGCTTCTCCTTGTGAGAGGAACTGGAGCACGCTCTGTCTTTAGTGCTAACCTTCGTCATGGTTGAGTTTGCCCTTCACCTCCGGAGTGCCGACAGAAACTTAGTACAAAGACTTTGTATAAATGGATGCTCAAGTATGTGTGGGTGTGTGGATTTGTATGTGTGAGAGCATACTTTTATACTATGGTCTACACCCACTATTGGGCGCTGATGACGTCAGTGGGGATGTCATAGTAGCTAGTCCCTGCTATGCGTGATGGAGTTTATGGTTTTCAATCTTCGTGAGATTGAAACTGCACTATGTTGTGTTTTTAGAGGATGAGTTTGGGAATGTTCCTGGATTCATCTAGGTATATGCTTTTGCCATATTAGCGGACATGCAAATTTCACCTTGTGAAGTTTTCGTCCGAGTTGCGGCTTGCTGGTATTGCAATAATTCTTTCTATCTTAAATGGTGCGTTGCCCTATCAACTAGATTTAGATTTAGATGCTCGCTTGGGAGAGACTAAAATGAAATCGTTTAGACTTCACAAGCAGTTGTAGCTTGAATGAAGAGATTTGGACTACTTTTTGATTAGCCTTCTCCTTTAGTGCTAGCCTTCGTCATGGCTGAGTTTGCCCTTCACCTCCGGAGTGCCGACATAAACTCAGTACGAAGACTTTGTATAAATGGATGCTCAAGTATGTGTGGGTGTGTGGATTTGTATGTGTGAGAGCATACTTTTATACTATGGTCTACACCCACTGTTGGGCGCGGATGATGTCAGTGGGGATGTCATAGTAGCTAGTCTTTGCTATGCATGATGGAGTTTATGGTTTTCAATCTTATGAGTGACTATCGTGAGATTGAAATTGCACTATGTTGTGTTTTTAGAGGATGAGTTTGGGAATGTTCCTGGATTCATCTAGGTATATACCAAAAGAAGGAATAGAGTGCTTCCAAAGAATACATAAAAATTAGTATTCATCCATACTAATTTGCAACCGATCTCCAAAATTAAGGATTAGTATTCATCCATATTAATTTGCAACTGATCTCCAAAATTAAGGAAAGGGGATTTGAGGAGATAGAAGTGACCTTGGAAATGATCAACAAGGAGAAGGATGATGAGAGGCTGCTTTGCAAGAGACTACAGAGGGAGAAGAGGAGATTCCAGCCGGACCAGCCCCTCTTGTTATAGGAAGGGTGGATGTCGCTGCAGCTTCAAGCAGCTCCTGTATTTTGGAGGCCCTTGATGAGGCAGATGAGATTGATAGTGATGAGGATGAGGATGAGGATCAGGATGATGATGATGATGAGGAGGAGGAGGATGGCACTGATGCTGATGATGATGAGGATGCAGCTTGAGGCTTGAGCCTTATCAGTTGTGATGCATTTCGGTTTTGTTTCCTGGCTGTGGCAGCCTGGCAGCCTTTTTACTTTGTTATATGATGTTTGCCAGCTTGCCTTTGATGTGCCTACAGGCTTGTTTCACTTTTCTAGTATCTACTACGTGCTACCTTTGATGATTGATCATGATGTTTTGGTGTCTATCACTATGTATCAGATGACAGAATCCAGTTCCTGGACTCTTCATGTTGAAAATTAATAAAAGTTTGAAGTTGAAAGTTTTGCAGCTCTCTCTCAAGTAAATGTGTACAATGTATATTTTCCTAGTTTTTTTGGGGGTAAAATTAGGGTCACATATGATTCAGCCCCAAGGCCTGAACCATACTCCAATCAAGTTGAAAGTTTTGCAGCTCTCTCTCAAGTAAATGTGTACAATGTATATTTTCCTAGTTTTTTTGGGGGTAAAATTAGGGTCACATATGATTCAGCCCCAAGGGCTGAACCATACTCCAATCATACTTCCGTGCCCGTATGACGTATGCATATGGTAACGTATGGGAAAAACTGTGCCCCCGCTTATATGCAGCCAGCACACAGCCCTCAAAGATATGCCCACAGGCCAAGAAATAGGGCCTGGTGGGGGTGTTTTTATGACAGGCTGAGTCGGTCAGAAGGGGCAGCCAGTCGGTTCATTTGTAGGGGCCTTGGGGCCTATAAAAAGAGGCCATTGGGCCTCATTCACTTATCCAGCAAGCCAGCAGTTCAGGGAGCAGAAGGAGCAGCACCAGCCTCACCTTTGGGCCTACATATAGGAGGCAAAGCAAGGGCAAGAGTTGCTGCAGACTGAGCTCACATGGGGATGGAGCCTAGGATGTCTTCTAGGCAGCAAGGAGCTGAGGTCTCTGGACGGAAAATCTACATATGCTCGAGGTAGAGCATGCGGGCTCAGAGATCTAGAGGTACCAGCAGATAGTAGAAGATCCTTTTGGTAAGATCAGAGGACCACATCTTGGTTGGACTCTGGATATCTTTTGTATTGTGTCCATAGTTTTGGACGGAAGTATATACTTTTGATGGATTCTATATCTGGCATGGTTCATTGTCTATTTGCTAGTCTGCACAGTGCATCTATGTGAAGCACATGAAGTTAAGAAGTTTGTGATTCCACCCCCACTCATACACAGTGTGAGCTCTGGGGCTTTTCTATCAGTCTTCTGTTGTGCATACCCTCTGTTGGTTGATTTCCAACACTGCTTGGGCTGGGATTAGTCACTGATCTCATTAATGGCATGCAATTATGGCTGGGTTGCTGTCACAGAATTTCCTACTTGGCCACCCCCCTGCCTCTACCTTTTATATCCATTTCCTTGAGGCACATCTGTGCTTTGCTGTCTGGTTGTTGCTTTCACTCCCTTGACTCCCTCTTGTTTGTTCTGAGACTTTCAAGAAACGCAGGGTATCTTCATATCTATGCTCCACACGGGTATGCCTTCGGCACAATTCGACAACTGCTTTAAAATGAATCGTACAACCAGGAGCGCAGAGATTGGTTGTACGGTTCATTTCTTATACTCCACACAGGTATGCCTTCAGCACAAGAAGTTGGTGCATTCTAGAGCACTTTGTTGCAATGTACATACCACGTTGGAGAGAGAGTCAGTTTTCATTAGAAATGGTGCAGCTCTACTCATCTATTTGTTTGTGTTCAACTCATGATCCCTCTGCATAGGTGGACTCTCATAGCATTACATAAGGAGACGGGCAGATATGGCCATCAGAGCCTAATTCTTACAGTTCAATGATCTAAATATTGGTTGACACTTAGATTGACTCTAACATGCTTATAATAGTATCTGAATGTATCATGTTTCACACAGAATTTACTGTGATAGGGCTGCTATCAGTAATAACAAGTTGACCATGTTTCAAAACAGGTACCATTTCAATGTTGCAGACTCACGAATATTGCATTATGTTCAGAAGGGTTATGAAGATGGCCTTTTCATTAGCAGTGTGGCATCATGCTCAAATCTTTGGGCTCTTATAATGGATGCTGGGACTGGGTTTATAGGACAAGTATATGAACTTTCTCATCTGTTTCTTCACAAGGTTGGTACTTATATTGTGTCTATGGGTCGATGATTGTCGGAAAGCAAGTGATCTACAAGTCGTCTGATAGACCTTTCTGGTACACTGTGCAGGAGTGGATCATGGAGCAATGGGAGCAGAAGTTCTATATTAGTGCTGTTGCTGGTTCGGACAATGGGAGTGCTTTGGTTGTCATGTCAAAAGGTTTGATTTTTGTTCAGGTTTTGTTGCTACATTGGACATGAAGGTTTATGGATTCCCAAAACTTGAGATCGATGCCTAAAATCCTGTGCCCACATGGAGTGAATAATGGATAATTCTTCTGTATGTTCTCAGGGACACCTTTTACTCAACAATCATATAAAGTGAGTGATTCATTTCCGTTCAAGTGGATCAGCAAGAAGTGGCGAGAAGGATTTCATGTCACTGCTATGGCTACTGCTGGAAGCCGTTGGGGAGTTGTAATGTCTCGAAATGCAGGATTTACTGATCAGGTCAGAATTTTGTCTTGAGTCAATCAATTATGGATGTGGTGTTGACTGTCTATTCTAGCTATAAGTAAGATCAAGAGTTTCAAGTTTAAAAGTACTCTTGCCAGCCTCTCCCTGAAAACTGCACCTAGCCCCCCCCTCCGCCTCCCGCCTTTGCGCCCGCGCCCCTCGCAGACCTGCTGCTCGTTGTGAGCGGGAAGGATCCGCTGGCTGCGCCATAGCCTCACAAGGGCATCGGGATAGGGCCGCGTCACCAAGCGCCATTGCCTCTCAGTGCCTCAGGCTGGGCCTCGACTTGCTGCTTCATCGAGAGCGGGAAAGAGCCCGCTGGCTGCGCCTTGCCTCACAGGGGCTTGGGCATCCTTGAGGAGTAGGCACAAGGATACATGAGATTGAAGAGGCGATCTCGGACTCTTGGTGGGAGGGACTACTGAGCCCTTGGACCCCCCATTGCTAGTCAGGACGACTAGTCTCACAGATAGGAGTACCGCTCCAAATACGCTTCTTTCGGGAGATTCTTGGCTTCCCTGAGTCTCGCTTTTATCGAGTGGGACCGGGAGGATCTCTACAAGTTGAGTCGAAGATGGATGAGAAGACAGGTGGAGGAGGTCTCCTTCTTCTCGTACACTACTCGTGTTGGGCATCGTTTACAGCTTGAGGCAGCAACATGGTCCCCCACGAGGGAATGTCAGTAGCTAGAGTAGGATGTCTTGCGAGAGGTCATAGGCCACTTTTGGCCCCGCCTTTGGACGAGTCTGGGCCCGCAAAAGATTTCCTATTTCTTTTGGCTATTGGTGCATGGGGGCGTGCACATTGCTTGTGGTTGAAGCAGACGAGGATAGATGGCAGATGCACTGGCTTTATGGATGGAGCTCGAGAGACGATCCCGCACTATCTTTGGGGCTGCTGCTGTTGCACAACTTATAGGGCTAGTGTCCTTAAGGATTGTTGTCAGCACGTGGAGGATGAGCATGGATTTTACGTGGGGGATGGTGGCTTGGCTCAGTGAGGGAGGCCACGCCTTTGTGATAGATCCTATCACGCCGGCTTATGGGATACATGGGCAGCAGGTTTCCCAGATTGAGGTTCACGACACAGTTCAGCCCTCTTGTCCACGCCCATCACCCCTCTCGGAGGATGGTGTTTGGGAGATTGTTTCCAGCATCATTGCTTGGAACGTCTGGGTGGCTTGATGCAGCTGGGTGATGGGAGGCCAGATGACTTCTCCGACAGCTACCCTAGTAGCCATTTGGCAGGATATCATCTTCACCTTGCGCGCCATTTGGGAGCGCGGTACTCCAAGCTTGAGAGCGACTGTCGAGAGGCGGGAGCGCTTCCTCCAGACATGGCCGGCAGGCGTATTCTACACCATTGCCGCGAGGGGTATTCATTGGGCATATAGACTACCATCATGGTTGCTTGCTCCTGTTTCAGAATCTCTATAGGCGATGAGCCATGAGATCCGTAAACGGGTGCTTACACTTGTAGTTGGCAACCTGTTTCTTTTCGTTGTTTTTCATCAACAGCTCCTTTTGGAAGCTGGTTGTATGGTTCTAAAGCATTAATAGAATCTACCTTTTTTCCGCGCGGGGGGGGGAGAGAGTTTCAAGTTGAGATTTCTGGTTATCTTGGAAATGGTTTTTCAAAGTAATTGCTCGGGTAACATGTTTGTCTTTTTGTAGCTTTGGTGTGAAACAAGTTTGTCTTTTGTAGCTTTGAGATTTGAGGTGATTAGGGTTTCTGACACTCTTGTATGCAAGAGGTGGAGCTTGATTTCATGTATTGAAGTATAAGCATGCATTTGCCGTGTTTGTTTTTTAAGAGCTTGGAGATATGATGTTACTAAATTTTATATCATTCTCATATTCAAAGGTGGTGGAGCTTGATTTCTTGTATCCAAGTGAGGGCATACATCGCCGTTGGGATACTGGGTATCGTATCACAGCTACTGCTGCTACTGCAGATCAGGCTGCCTTTGTACTCAGTGTTCCTCGAAAGAAACTGCCAGACGAAACTCAGGAGACATTGCGTACTTCGGCTTTTCCAAGTACACATGTCAAGGTTTGATTTACTTTCAGGAGCTTTAATGATGCAATGTATTTTTTTAAAATAGAAATTTCCATGCTTGCCAGCTCATTATTATTCTTACTTTTCTGTGGGGAAGCCAGCTCATTAATGTTTTGTGGGGAAGCCAGCTCATTAATGTTTCTGATTTATTGCTAACGTATGGTCATCCAGGAAAAGTGGTCCAGAAATCTTTACATTGCAGCAGTTTGTTATGGGCGTACTGTATCATAGTGTGAAGTGCCTCATTATATTGGCTTCAGCTGCCAATCGCTGGTGTAATTCCACATTAAAGCTTGGGTTTAAGCACCTCACCTTGGGTGTTTCCTGCAAGAAGCATGTGATAATGCAAGAGCTTCTTGTGATTTTGTGCTCATCTATGCCCTACAGCCATACCGGGACCAACAACTGTACAAAACGAGAGGGAACCAACTCTGGGGATGTTGTCAATCCTGAAAGAGGCCATGTGGTCAGGTGAGCTTTTAAGGCTTCTGTAGATATGAGGTTTTAGATCAGAATCCATTACAGTTTCTCATGAGTGCGAACCCACGCCTTGATCTCCCTTTTCTGCTTATAAAATGATGTCAGAGTAACTCACCAGTGGGGCTGGAAAATATTATAATAAATGCTTGATATTCAAGTATTATTTGAAGCAAAAGAGGTTGTATACTTTACAGTATACGAAAACCTTTGGCTATTACTATTGCCCCTTTCAAGGGTAGAAATCTGATGTGGATATTCCATCGTGTCCTAGCTTACCAACATCATTTGCTCCAGGTCATTATATGCAAACGAGTTCAATTAGCTTGAGGTTACTGTCATTAGAAAAGAAATGCGCAGATTGATTATTACAAGCATGTTTGCTTGCTCAAGATGCAGACATTTTGATGTCTTGTTATTTTGATAATGGGAAGCTTTGTAATAGCTGTTCTCCTTGATGCCAGAATTCTCCTCCAAAAAGAGATGGGACTGCAAAGTAGTCTGGCAGGTCATATAGGTTCAAATGGTGGGAATAGAATGGCAGGATCAGTGCTCATTGTTATATAGGAAGCAATGTATGTATGACGTCCTGTGTCAACAAATTGGGTATATGGTAATAAGGAACCTGGGAAGTTGGACCTGACCCAAACAAAATACAGTATAAGATTGTGATTGTTTAGGTTTTATTTGATTTGCAAACTTAGCATATGAAAGATGGTGATTTAATGACAGCTTGGAAAGTTGCTGTTTTCCTATTTCTAGTATAGGGATCTGATCCTTACGTAATGTACGTTGTGGATGTAAAGAATGCCTGATTCAAAATATCGTTAGTGCTAAAAGTCGATACAAGGGTGTAACATGTGTAAGTGGTATATTTCTTTGTACATGTTCAATGGTTTTAACATCAATCATCCTTGTATCACAATTAGAAAACGAGTTAGCTTCTTTATTGCCCATGCCACGCAAGTTCAGAACACATGCACTTGGAGGATTATAAATTTAATACCCTATCCTCTGGCTAGAATGTTGTATTCAGTAGTTTGAGCATTCATCTCACAAGGTTTGGAGATATTGAAATCCAACATTTGGAGATATGATATGCAGTTGAGGATGCTTATATGTGAACCAATTAGCAAAGCTAGTAAGAGGTAAAAATCATGAATGCTAAAGTTGCAAATATGGAAGGGAAAGCAGGAAGGACTGGTGCACATGGCTTGTGAGTGCTGAGTACTCCATGTGCACTAGGATGGAAGCACACACATAACGTGGATGTGATGTATGCTCGTTCTGCATAACGTGGATGTGTGGGGGGGTTGGGTTGTGGGGGAACATGACAAATCCTTGCAGACTGGGGAGGGTGGGGGTGGGTTGTGGGGGAACATGACAAATTCTTGTCTTGTTTGTTATCTCTTAAAATTTGAGACTGATCGCTATGAAACTCATCCATCTTGTGGACCTTTGTACAAAGCCATTAAGATTTGGAGCTTGAAAGCGAGCTTATTCTTTACCCTGGAAGACTTTATTGTAATGGTAAATGTAAAGTTTTTTGGGGTAAAAATTTTGATATGTAAACTCTTTTCAACTTTTCTGGAATTTGAAGGTAGTTCATCATGCATTTATAAACGTTGTGACAGCTTTTTTGCATTTTTGAAGTGTTAGCGAATGTCCTAATTTTGTAGGGGCCAAACGCTTAGGTTCATGTTTGGTTATTGAAGTGATAAGGTCGCATTAGTAAATGCATCGTTTGTTGCTTTAAAGCCTAACAATTTCCATAGCAAGGGAATGACTACTGGATGAGAATCAAAGAGGGAGTAATAGGTAAATCATGACTCAATTGTAAGGGTTCCTTTTGGGATCACTTGACGTCAATTATAGAGGTTTCAAAGAAGTAAATTGATTAAAGCGCAAAGTAAAGAGGTTATAGCTCTTCCACTTGTATAAAGACTAGAGAATATGCAATATATGATCAGGCATATTTGATTATTTTGATATTCAATGTATATGCACAGCTTGTTCCATTGTATTAACTTGAAAGTAAAAAAGATTTGAATATTGCCAAGGTGGAGTATAACTAATATCTAAGAAAGTGCAAGGAACTTGTGTTATGGAACTCACAAATTTTCTTGGGATTCATTTTTCCAGTAGGTGAATTTACAGTTTTTGATGAAGAATTTAAGGTTTGTGATGATTTAATTATCAGTAAGCCTTCACTTTTGCTGTATGAAGAAATTTACTAAAGCCTTTGAAGGAATATTGTGTTGCATGAATTCAAAGTTGAAGTTGTACATGCTCAAAAAATTTAGTGCGATTGGAGCCATTTGAAATAGCATGTTTTGTTTCTCTAGACCGTAATGTCTCCACAAGAATGTGTTCTGTGTACTTTGCTAGTTGAAATCAAAATGTTAACAAGTTTGTTTGGAAAAAAAGTGTACAAATAATTTTACCCAATTATATAGGGTTTAGTGAAATCAAAAGTTTCAAGCCTGGATGGAGTACAGTAAAATATCATTGGTATGGTTGCTATGTGGAATTCTTCAAAATGTAGTTAAGATCTTTCAACATACCAAATTCTCTTATTAGTTGTATATACAGCTCATGGAATGATGGTACAGCCCATTTGAAGCTCTTGTGAGACATGTTAAAGGAGAGTCTTGGGAGTGACTAGCTTGTTGAATGTGTACATACAAAATTTGTGGAAGAAGGGGAGAAGATGAACATTCTTACCTATCTTGATTAAATGATTTATTGTTGATGAGCTTTGAGGTGCACAATTTCTAGTTCTTAAACTTTAAAAAAGATGACATCTAAGAGTATGTCCCCCCCTTGACATACTCTTTGAATAAAGACATTCGTAAAGATTGAAAATGAAGACATCAATTTTACAAAGGTATGTGCTTTGCTCGCCTTATTCATAGATAAGCTTGTGTTAACTTCTTATTTTATGTGAAGATGTTTTGCTTTTGATCTCCATGTCTTCCTTTGTCGTGCTCAACTAAGTGCTATAGCTTTTAGAGGTAAAGCCACTAATGTTTGATAGAATGCGTACGTAAGGTAGAGAAAGCACTATAGCTTTTGGAGGCAAAGCTATTAATCTTTGCAAGAACACTTGAGAGAATCTTTGTGTTGGCTCTCGCTCGGTGCACTTTACACTCTAACGGCATTCCTTTTGCATAGTGGGCTAGTTAGTAAATTAGGTCATTGCTTCTTAAGAGGGTGTATGGGTCTCACCAATCCAAAAATTTGCTCGGAGTGGTTTGCATGATGAGATTGAGAGGGTGAAGTGAAAGCGCTAATGAGCCTATAGTACGGCACACGTGTGCACATGCACGTTGCGTGCGAACACTCGTGTGTGCTAGTCAATCTGACAATTGACACCCCAACACCATATCTTGCGAAGTATAGCTGTTTGTCTCAATAGTACCTACGAGCATCATATAGAGGTGGCTTGCCACACTATGGTCTGGCATGCCGTTTCTATTAGTATTCCTCACGTTGTATAATAACGCAAGATCGCCTTCACTAAGGTCCTTGTTCTTTAGATTGTGGTCAAACCATCACTTTTGGCAAAGTTTTTGAACTTTTATGCCATATGCCGCTTTAAGCCTTGTTTCATCAAGCTTCTTGAGCTCCATCATACTTGTTAGGATAGCTTCTTCCGATACTCTGTCTCCCTTAGACTTGGCACTATGAACTCCATGGGCATCATTGCTTCTACCCCAAACACGAGGCTAAAGGGTGTGCAATCACAATTTTATATGCAGTGCGGTATGCCCATAATGCAGTAGTGAGTGTGTGTTCCTAGTCACTCCGGTTGGCCTCTACTGTGCAGGTCTTTGTGAAGCACAAAGGTTTATTAGAGCTTTTGGCTTGGCCGTTTTCTCTGGGGTAGTAGGGAGTGGATTTTCTATGGACTATTATTAGAATGTGAATCGAGTCCCTTGGTCGCTCACAATTACTAGTGTAAGGATAAAGCATGATATGACATTCTCATAACAGAATTTGGCCATCGCTATGGCGTCATCTTTCTTGGTTGCCTTGGCCTCTTCCCACTTGGTGTGAAGTAGTCGGTCACCACAATAACATATTGTGCTTGTTGCTTTCGCTCTGTTGGACTGATAGGTCTTATGAAGTTGATGCCCCATTTTTCAAAGGGTTGCTCTCTGTACAGATTGCTGTAAGAGGCATATAGTCTTTCTTGTGGGCTATGGAAGCTATTTGGCAGGGGTCGTAGTGCTTGGCAAGTTCGACTACATCTACAAAGAGAGTAGGGCATTATAATCTCGCCTCTAGCACCTTATGGGCCATGATCTCTCTTGCAAGTGTCCTCCTGCAATGCTTGAGTGGGATTCTTCCAAAACCTCGATAAATTCATCGTTTCAAACACAACGGCGCATTATGTCGTCCTTACCCATTCAGTATAATTGGTCGGCTATTAATTGATAAGGTGTTGCATCCTTGATCAATTTTTTGGCCCTATCTTGTGGAAACCCATTGGCCAAGGAGTGATCAACCTCATGAGCCCATTCCGGTATCAGGTCTACAAGGAATATCGGTGCATCTGGGAGATCATCGTCAACCTTAGTTGCGGGCTATCCATTGGGGATCCAAGAGGTGGTCCATCATAAGGTGGGTACGTCCCTTGTGGGTTGCCATTGTCAAATCGTAGCATACCAGTGATCATATCGATGCTCTCTTGTATCCTTCTCGTTACAGGATTGGAATACATTTACGGAGGTGGTTTGCTTGTTGATAGAGTCAGACTCAAATGCTACAAATAGGTTACCAGACATGCCTTTTCTAGGTCTGAAGATCAAACCTCATGATGAGCTCATCCTTGCACAAATATATTTAATCCTAGCATAATTTCGTATCAATCTGGTTGGTCATAGAAATCCATAACAACAAACCATACATGGTAGGTGAGCCCCAAAATCTTGATCTTAAGGTCCCTCAAGACTCCTACCGGTTGGGATATCGCTCCATCAGCTAGTATGACTACTAGATTGGTACTCTCCATCTTGGGATTTTCCAACTTGGCCCAGCACAGCTGGGTGACTGTGCTCACCCCTGCGCCTCCATCCAGGATTGTAGTGGCACCCTTGTTTTGGGAGGTGATTAGGAGCACAACATTGGTGTTGTCACTTTCAAAGTATTGGCCTAACTTATTGACTACTATCTTGAGCAGATTTCGCTTCTCTGTGGGGGCTTCTACTTGCTTGATGGCATCTCCTCAAGGGTGACTGTCTGTCCATTCATCTAGTTGGGGAGGTCTCTCCAAAGGATAGGGTTCCCTCTTAACAGGGTTGCAATATGCATTTTTACCTCTATGGATAGGAATGCGGCTAAGCTGGCCACACCTCGAGGCTAGATAATTGGATCTAGGTCTACTGATTGCAGCTCTTCAAATCCAAAGAAAGACATATGGTCCTCTTTTGCCTCCTAATTCCATGTGGGGTATTCCTCAAACATTTTTTGCCTTAAAAGAGAACGTCCCACCCATGAGCCGCTTGATCCTTCCTCATCCATATTGTCCAGTGGGGGAGAGGCCATAGGGGAACTATTCGGGGCTTGGTAATTTGGATGGATCATCTTTGTGCCCTTGCTAGTCTTGAGACACTACTCAAATTTCTCTTGACAGTCCCTTACCAACTGTTGTGCCTCAACGAGGCATGGCTTTTTGATAATGGGGCCAGGGTATTCACCTTGACGCTTGGGCTTGGCATGTAACTTGGCACCTCCAATGTATGGTTCCTGCCCTTAGGCAGCGGGTTGGTTGGATTTTGAATTGAAGAGGTGTGTCATGAGGATGATGAAGTGAATACGGTAGCTATGTCCTCATTAGACCAGCTTTGAATAATTACTTTGTCCAATCCTTTATTGCACCCATACGGTTCATGTCCTTGGATTGGGGTGTATCCGTTTTATCCTTCTTGGCCTACTTACGGAATTCCTTGCATAGAGCTCTAGATCAGCCTTATCTATAACATTTAAGGACACCGAAGAAACTTGGCCCCTCTTGATACTCAGCAAATTAATGTTGGTGTTAAGAGCTGTGGCCATTCTAGGGGTCCTTTGCATTGAACAATCCTTATAAAGATGGTCCACTCCACAACGAGAGCACAACGAAGCACCTGTATTAGTGGTGGTTGTTGCAGGTAGGGGTTGATCATCCTTGTAAGGGCAGTCCCTTAGGAGGTGATGCCCTTGGCATTTAAAGCAAGCCACGGGTTGTATGGCATCTTATAAGGACACTCATTAACTCGGTGGTGGGGACCTTGACATGCATAACACTGCATAGTTGGTTTGTGTGTCAAGGTATTTGTTAGATATCAATGCTCCACTCTTGTGTAACTACACGGGAACCAGCTAACTCTACTTGTAAGCCCTTCATATGAGGAGAGGGCATTTGAGTAGCTCGGTTATCCGGTAGGTCCTGGTTTGGACACCAGATGGGGGCCATGTGTGGCCTGATGGCTGGACGGCTTCAGATAGAGTTGGCACACTACCAACTAGGCTACATGCAAGTGCGGGAAGGCATTCCATGACTGACCGCACTGAGGGTAAACAGAGCATTTCCCGAGGCAGCCCACTCGGGTTGCGGGGCCTGTTTGGAGCCCCAGATGATCGCGGATGTGTCTGGGCCGAACGGAGAACGTAGGTTAGTTGCTCTATTCTGCGCCACGGTTCTAACGTGTGGTCGGTGGCCTATTCCTCCAGTCGGTCGTTTTGGGCCGACTGGGTGGTCTCCCAATCAGGTCTAACTGACTACGACTGGTGGCTATATAAGAGCAAGCTTGTGAAGCCCATCATCATCATTGGCTACAGCAACCCTGATTCCTTAGCATCCAGCCTCCGTCCTCTATTGTTTTCAGCACGCCATCGAAGCTTCTCACACAGGAGCACACGGCTGGGAGGCAGCGCCATCTATTGTATCAGTTTTATAGTAATCAAATTTTTGATTCTCCATACTATCTGCTTTTATCTCTTGCATACGAGATCCTGTTATCTGTTGAGCACAGACGTTGTATTGTTTTCTTATAGTATTCATATCCTTGGCTTTTTGGGTGATGGGAGCCATTTGATACACTTGGATATACTGCTCGTCTTGTAATGGCTTACATAGCTGGACTTATATGGTGGATTGTCGTATTACGAGGAGTCACTAACCGTGCCCTTGGTTGGTAGAAGGGGATCCTTGAATGGTCAACTATCCTTGATTGGATGGAACTAGCGGTGCGGGCAAGGTCAAGGGTAGCCTTTGTTGGTACATCGGCTGAGGGATAGCCTTCGGGTAGAGCCACTAAGATGTCTCATGGCTTCCCCATCGAGTGCAATGGCCATAGTAGACTGCTAGCCTAGCCCTAATGGATGGTTGCCCGTGCAGATACCATACCACAAGTTGTCTCGTCCAGGAAATAGGTGAGGATTGATTGGGATTTCCCTCATCAATGCCCCCTTGAGTTGTTGGCTCGACCGATTCAAAAGGTTGGTGGCCACCTCAAATATATTTATGCCCTTGGTGGGTGGAGCTGTCTCCTTGGCTTCACTTGAGATAGTGGTTTTCAAGGTCTGGTGGGATATGGTCTTCCCTCCTTGGGACTTTTGTTTCATGTTGTCATCTAAGCACACAACAGTCTTGCTGCACAACTCAAATGATGTGGGATTCATGGCAAAAAGATGGACATGAAGCTTTAGTCCAATGAGGAAGCGTGGCAATAAGTGTGCGTCACTCATCCTCTCATGAGGCTTGCACCAGGATTCAAATGTTTGATTCTAGCAATATAATACCAAAGAGAATACCTTGAAATCCTCGGAAATGTGTAGTCTGGTTGTGACTCATGTGTTGTGGGGGTCTTGAAGGAATGCCGATGGAACCTCCTACTCCAAGATACTTCTTGTGAGAGAAATGCAAGCACATGTGGTCCAAGAGTGTCACGCCAATGGCTTTCGGAGTTGTAGCAATGTGAATCCTCAAGAGAAGAAGGGGAGAGAAGAGAGGGAGAGGGAGTAGAAGAAGAAGAGGGAAGGGGAGTGGGAAGCATGAAGCAAGAAGAGGGAAAGGGGGTGAGAGGCATCAACAAAGGCAAGAGCAAGAGAAACACAAACAATACTCTTAGAAAAAGAGAGAGATTGTATTCCTCAAACTTGCAAGTTTACAAAAGTGAAGACCAAAGTCAAAAATTTATGCTTTTATAAATAGCACCTTTTGAAGGGAGGGCCAACCATTCCTCCTACCATTCCCTCTATTCTCTCTTTTTACAAATTGCTTGGGCCAAATTCGGTTGCAAGGCATGATGCTCCTCCCTATTTTTGTGTCAACGTCTTGTGGCTCCACTTCTGTTGGTTTAAGAGAACTCTATAACTAGATCCTGTAGCGACCACTCTGATTGCGCTAACCCATGCGGTTAATAGGAGACTTCAATATATTGCTTTTGGGTGCATGTTTGTACAAAAGTTATCAATGGGTTGGAAAATGAAGGTTAAAATCCTTTTGTAAAAATAGAGGGGAATTTCTCATTGTAGAGGCTTTGGGGCCTGCTAAAAGGTTGCCTTGGAGGTTGGTGACAAAGACTTTGATAAGCTTGACTTTCTGACCAATGAAGGTGATGAGGAGGTTTCTTCAAGAAGGCCTAGGTGCATGTTTCTAGAAGCCTATTGAATGAGGACCAAGGATCTAGAGGATTGGAGGAGAATGACCATGCTTGTGGAGAATTAGATTGAGAGTACTCCTACAAAGCTAGATGTTGGGATTTGTGCTAGTGGGGATCTATGTGGGCTAGGCTGTCAATGGTGTAGATATGTGTTGGTGTTGAAACAACTCCCCAAGGCAAGATGCTTTACAGCATCAAGGCTATTATAAGTTCGTTGAGGGGGGCGGTTGGATGATCATTTATCAAATGGATGATGGCCTTGACATTTATGGAGTCTACAGTATGGTGAGTTTGTGGATGAAATTAATGATGGTACTTGGATTGCAAGCGGAATTTCGTATGTTTGTGACCAAGATTTGTGAAGTGAGTGAATATAAATACACACGGGTAGTATCAACCAAGCCTTCTCAAAAGGCTTGTATGTAGGAACATACATGTTAGGAAGTGCTAGTGTGTGTAGAGTTTGGACAAAGAGCTACTTGTATATTCCATTGCCCAAGGCTTTTCTCATTCAATCTCTTTCGAAGGTAAAAAATCTCTTGTCTCCACAACATCCAAACTCCCCACCATAAACATCTCCCAACAACTTGGACGAACCAAGAAAATGGCCAAGCAATCCATATAGTGGAGATGGGAGCACTTATAAAAGAAAAGAAGGCAAAGAGTCTTTTTCATTCAAAATTTATATGGCACCTCAGATATTGGTGGGGATAGCAAGTATGCTAATTGAAGTTTGCATCAAAATCAATGAAGCATTAGTCAATCATGATTACGTTCACTGCAATCAAAATGGAGAGCAAACAAGGGTACTCCATGCTATTGCGATGACCAGGAGGCCCTCAGCATCACACATGTTGGGTAGGTTATGCAGATATTGGTGGTAAAAAACATGATTATAAGAAAAACTCGCTAGTGGGTAAAATGATTTAGCCTTAGTCCTTTTGCAGAATATGGAATGTCATAAGTCATGGACAATATGGAAAGTCATAAGTCACAAAATGTAAATAGTTAGAGAATATGGTAGGTCATAAGTCATAGAATGTAACTAGTCATAGATACACAAGGTCATAGGTCATAAATGGATCTATATAGGGATGTATTTTTAGAACTCAATATCCTAGTATGATTTGTGTATGCAGAGAAGCACTTTGCTAGAGGCACAAAGCTATTAATCTAGGGGTTCCATTTTTACTTTGAATTTCTATTTTCTTTTTCTTGAGTGTTTGAATTCTTCCACAAAAGGGCTATCTTGTACTTTATTGCTCTGTCATGTGGAGTCTAAAGTTTTAAGTGTAAAAGATTGATCAGAACTCATGTTTTTTGAATACTCTCTGATATTTCTCAAGTTCTATTCAAAGGCTTTTATTTCCCTTTAATATTCATAGTAGCATATGCTAAGATCAAAAGATATCCTCTTGAGATGGAAGGGAGCTTACTGCTCAAGCACTTACCTATATGTTCTCTACGAGAAGCACCTATGAGATCAGGTCTAGTCCATTGGTAGGATATATTCCCCCTACTAGTGGGTTACATATGTCTCAAACCATAGGAGACCATGGCCTACTCCAAGGCCCATCAGGTCTATGCTTGACGGATTACTACTTAAGGACCTTGAAAATGAACCCTCATTTGTAGTCTTAAATACAAGGGTGATGCTCTATGTAGCCCATATTCTTAGAGTATATTCTCAGAGTATCCGCATTTTACCTATATCAACCCTTTTTTCCTAGCAAAACCATCCAACATAGCTCTACAAAAATTTGCATTGCCCAAAACATCTCTCAAAATTTGCATGGTTGGCTAGCCCTTGGTTAGACTATGCTCATGTCTCCTAGGTCATTACATTCAGCCTTAACCCTAAGCCTACCTCATATGAGGTCTGACCATGTTCCTAGGCCTTGAAAAAACTACTCTAACTAATACTTATTACACTTAAATTAATATGTAACCCAAGCTAGGTGCAAGCTATCTTAGCTCAAGATGTCATATAATTATCCTCTCCTTAAAGAGGATCTAGGTCCTCATAAATCAAGGTAGGAATTTGAATGGAGATGTACTTTGCTAGTTAACTCTATCAAGATTTATTAGTCCCTAATAAGCACATTATCCCTACTTTAGACTCCTTCTAAGCATGGACACAAAGTTGTAAGCATAGTGTCCCATACCACCATGCTACAATCAGTATTTAGCTCCTTGAGATATGTTGGATATTGAGGCTTCATGATGGTTTTAGATTTAAGTGTAGTCCATACTTGGAAAATGGCTCTTAATTCCCTCAAATGAATCATCACATCTCAAATAAGGAACTTGTGCCAATCAGGAGACTTAAGGATGCTAAGTTTATTGTTCTCTGTAAAATCTTCCTTCAAGCAATTCATGTGTTCCATTGCTCTTTGAAAGATGCTATGCCTTTCTTCTCACCATTGAATCCTTAAGGCTTGGTCAAGATCCACAGTGCCTTTAGAAGAACAAATCTAGTACCATCACTTTATGGCCACAAATCCATCATCTTGTCCATTGATATCAGGTCCTCTCAGATTCCCCATGTGTCTCTCTCCAACTAATTGTTCCAAATGGAAAAACCAAATTTTTTGAAGTCATACATGGGATTTAAAAGTACCATTGACTTCAATAAGGAAGCTTGTGGAAGATTGATAAACTCTTCATGATAAAGTAGCATGAGTTTACCTTCTTGGATTAGCTTAAGGGAAACCAAATGGATAACCTCGCCCAACACATATGGTTGGCTTAGTGCACGTCTTTAGGACTAGAAATGGGGCTCATATGAGACCAACCATGCGCCCTTGCTATGGGGCAGTGGTGTAGGGACCAGCTAGTACAAATGATAGCAAGGTTGGAATTATATAGGCCAATAGAGTAGCCTGGTCAACTAGATTAGGGTTGTGTAAAGGCCTATTTATAGATCTAGTCAGCCGTACCTTGAGTTGGCCATACAGGCTAGCTGGCCTAACCAATCGGCCAAAATTTGGGTCAGTTGTTCTATTGACTAATTGATATATTCTAGGGGGATTTTTCTTTGTAAAAGGTAGGCAATTGGGGATCCTCAAACCAATTTATTTTGAAGAAGCCACAATCCTTCTAGGGCACAAGATGTACATAAGGCAATCAAGCTTATTGGAAATAGTGGTGGTAACCTAGTTGCATCCAAAGTATTATATCTAGCTTGGTAGATGGTTTTGATTAGTTTCAAGGATTAAGTAGGATCCCATTTTTCATTGTATCTTGGTATTTTAGCTTTACAAACTACATCCTCCATCATTCAGTTCTACCTCCATTGCCTAGATTCAACACATTATCATGTTCTTGTTCAATATCAACTTCTATCTTGATGTTCTCTTTCTTGTTCTCTCTCAATTTTGGGGAATTTTTTCCAGTGCTTCCAAATCTATAAGGGATTGTTTTGGTTTTTGAAAAGAAACTATGGAAATTCTTAGATTCTAAAAATACTATAGCTCCAACTTCTCGCATATTGTCAGGACATACACTAAAAGTAGAGTTTCAAAATTTACACAAGTAAAAAAATTCAAAATATTGTGAATAAATTCTCCTTACCCTGCTCATCTTCCTTGGCATTTGTTTGTCCCATCGTCCTTCTTGCCTCTACCACTTTTGACTCATGGTCCTCCTTAGAAAGTCCAGATGGGATTTCCTTATAGTAGTCTGCAAAATCCATTTTCCACCAAATCAATAAAAAATGAACATGCATTATAAAAAATGGTTACTTAATGTAGTTTGATGCATAAGAAATGACTTACATAAAATGCCATCCGTTTTAAGACTAATTTTGTCAAGGGATACCATAGTCTCTGACCATGTGAGATCTCCATTTGTTTTGACTTCTCCATGCTCTTCTTCTCCTCCTTAAAAAATCTCTCAAGAAAGCGTTCATGATCACAAGCACATAGAGTACTACAGTACATAACATATCTTTCAAATTTGTTGTGACAATCACCTTCTCATTCATCTTGCAATAACACAAACAAGATATGGGTATTATTTACTCATTGTTTATTGTGTCAATGGTAGCCATAGCACATAGAGTACTATAGTGCCATTACATATCTTTCAAATTTGTTGTGACAATCGCCTTCTGATTCATCCTGCAATAACACAAACAAGATATGGGTATTATTTACTCATTGTTTATTGTGTTAATGGTAGCCATATCAAACTAAAGGACATGCATACTCACAAATTAAATCTTTGGAAAGCAGACAATAAATTGATTTCATCTCTTTTATTTGGTTCAATGAATTGTGCATGTACTCGAATGTGCCAAGGAATGCTCATTAGAGAAGGACCTACTATGCAAAAGTTAAAAAGAAGAGAGTCAATGAGAGTAGCACATAGCTCTAACCAAAAAAAATTATTGACCTGACAAATGATGTTGCGGATAAGATTGGTGCAGGAAAGTCCATTGCTGACCATATTGGCAACAACCAAACAAGAGAAAGAAACGACCCAAGTCAATGCCAAATCCAATTCATGAAGATAGCTCCCATTCACCTGAGTTTCAAGTTGTGAATCAAACTTTGTGAAGAGAAAATCAATGCCCATAATGGGAGGTTTCAAGAGGGGTACAAGCAAGGAATTTGAAGTTGTGCAAGAGATGCATGTATACCAGACAATATGGGCAACTTGTCACACAAACCCTTGGAGCCTTGTCTAGTGCCAAGGATATCTTGGGGGGATAGAGGATATAAGTCAAACGGAAGATCAGGTAAGAAGGGAGTGCCTGCACCTAGTTTCTTTGGAAGGGTGAAAACCCCAAGTGGCATTAGGAGTCAGATGGTTTGGTTTTGTCTCA
This sequence comes from Dipteris shenzhenensis, assembly GCF_047967505.1. Taxonomy (NCBI): domain Eukaryota; kingdom Viridiplantae; phylum Streptophyta; class Polypodiopsida; order Gleicheniales; family Dipteridaceae; genus Dipteris; species Dipteris shenzhenensis. Next base: position 37,673,427 of record NC_141615.1, read on the forward strand.
CTGATAGTGTGGATCACTCTTGGAACCCATCAAATGCTATTGAGGGTCTGCATGAACAAGCACTAGCCAGATGGGTGATTGCAAAAGGTACATCTCTAGAAGCATAAGATCTAGAAACACTCCATTAAGGGGGCTTCATGATAATGGGTTGCAACAAGGGAATGCGACATCGAAGAAGACACGTGAGTCAATCAAAAGTGCAAGATAGACCAAATTTCAGGGATGGGCAAATAGTGAAGTGGAGGATGGAGTAAGTCAAAACATCAAGCGACTTTGTTCAAGCGATTGCAACATTCGAGTGGTACACTCTACAATTCTTAGATATCATGTCCTTCCTTGGATGATATAGATAGATAGAGAGATGAAAATAACCACTCACTTCATCATAATCATTAAGAAGGACATACCCCATAGTTGATAAATTAATGTTACTTTTACATAAAGTCAGATAAATTAGATACCCATAAGGTCATTATTATTTAAGAGATTCATTGTTGTTCTACATGTGCTAGAAGACAATACACATGAAAAATCTTCTCTTTCTTAAATGAGTGTTGCATGAGCGCAACATCCCAATGCATGTAAACATAAAATACCATCTAGGACACCCCTAAAAGATAAAGTTCTTTAGGACATGCTCTAATAGAAACTAATACTATTATTATGCGACATTTGTTTCATTGTACAATTTCTACTTTCTCCAATTTCTTGTACAATAATAGTTCAAATTTGTTTTGTACTATCTCCTCTAATGGCATCAATCTTGAGAAATTTAGACTAAATATTAATTAGTTTTCATTTTCAATCTACACAACTCTACCAAATCCAAGATAAACTTATCCTTCCATCCATATTAAGTAGTACCTCACAAAACTAGAAGCTCTTTAAAATTAATGCTTTTGTACTTTTTGCGAAGCTGTACTCAATGAAAAGAGGGGTGGATAGAAATGGTCATTTCCATGAGTTCTTATTCCAATTCATCACATGCTTCAGCCTCATGTAAGAGGTGCTTTTATAAATACATCGAGCTTTACGATAGCATATATAACACTAGGCCATGCCTTCGTGATGAGTTGCAACAAGGGCCCATGAAAAGGACCATTTTTATCAATCCCTATGTTTTCATAGAGTATAGTTTTGTGAAAAAATACAAAAGAGTTAATTTTCGAATGAATCTATTGGTTAGGAGACACTACTTAACATGGATGAAAGATGAGGCTTAGGGTAGATCTCATAGAATCGACAAATGACAAGTTAATAATATTTGCAAATATCCCACCATTGATGTTCCTAAAGGAGATACTACAAAATAATTTTGAACTTGTCAGAGAGCAAAAAAATTGAAAAAAGGAAAATGGTGTTTGTCAACGAAGTTGATGGAAACATAAAAACATTACCAAACCCTATTGGAGTTAGTGTTGAAGAAAATTATATTTTGTGGCTTTCTAGGATAGAAGTTCATTTTGATATGCAGTAGAATACTGCACTCATGAAACAAGTGGTAAATCTCTTGGAATAACAATAACACCATGGGTAAATAATTATCTAAATTCATTAATTGGATGAGTAATCTATCAACTATGTCAACGTTCTACTCAATCGGTAAGAAGAATTGTCTTTCTATGCTCATCTTTGGCATGGCTTGGCATGATAAGCTTTGCCATGGTTCCCTAAGAGTTGACATAAAGAGAATACCAATACAACTATAAATAAAGAGATGATTTGAAATTAATTCCATCACAAAAAAGATATCATCTTAACCTTGAACCAATAATTAAAATCTAGCATCTGAAGTGCTAACTTTGTACTAACACTTCATCCTCAGACATAACGTACCTGAATCTAGTCAAAAGCCCAATATTTCCTCTTTTACCAACCTCGATTTCTTCGAAAGACCTTTGCACATTCCTTTGCAAACGTAAAAAAATTTACTTTATGCATTTTATGGGTTCTATCCACTATAATGCAATTATTGCTTACAAACCAAGACCGAAACTTATAATGTCATATAATGAAGCCTCCTCTACCATTGTCTTAGTAAGTATGGACCCCTTCAAAGACCCCATCATACAAAAAAAAAACAAAGAAGTCCTCTTCCACCTAGTGGAAGGCAACATCAGACCCTTGGAAGGCCTTTGGAAAGGATAAAAAAAATAGGTAAATCGATCTTTGGAGCCCCATTTTTCCATTTTTTGGCTCTTTCATGTACTCCTTGAAAGCCTTCATATGCATTTACACAATCCATGATTCAGCATGCCTTCAAGAAATAGAACTTCAATTTCCAAAACACATGCCTACAATGGGGATTGGTATAGATCCTCTTTTGCACCTTAATAAAGTTAATAGATTCTTTTCTTTGAGCTCCATACAAATAGCATTAAAGACTTATTACTTTTTATCATTGCAACCTAATCTCAATTGGATACTCTCAGCTAAAATCACTAGCCTTTGAGGCCTTTAAAGAGATACCAGTTAGGCTAGCTAAAACATGTCAAGACACTACCACAAACACATTATGATGCTAAATCCCACATAGAATCTTCTTAAGCATTTAAAAAACCTAAAAACTCTATTCAACTATATGCTATGATAATTTTGAACATAATTAATGCATTTAAATCAAGACAAAAAGTGATCAGGTCATATAAGCCGAACTTGATAGAACCAACCACATACGTCCTTGTATCTTCTATGTAGACGTGAGAATGGTGAAATGCATTGAATCTTGGTCTTCACCTTTCCTGAAGCCTCTTCATCGTGCATTGAAGTTTTACAACCCTTCCTTGTGCCCTTCCAAGAATAGACAGTGGGGACTCGTACCAAGCTTTGATAGAGCGGCTTGCTCAGAGCCCCTGCTAAAATCCATTTCTTGGCCCTTCAACAGGCTCAAGAGTTTTAACATGGGCCACATAACGCATTGAATGTTTCTTAAAAGATTCTGTTGTAGTTCCTTTTATGATTGTCACATGTGATTATTAATCTACCAATCACAAATCCCTATGACACTCATCTCACGAGCAATCAAATGATAGTAAGAAGACTCCTCCTAAATTTTAATCACCCATGAGGATGAATAACATCTCTCTCTCTCTCTCTCTCTCTCTCTCTCTCTCTCTCACGCGCGCCCATTATGGTTGTCTTTAAAAAAAAAGTATTAGATTTTAGAATGTTTGCCTAGCAAACATTTCTCTTCAATAGTTCTTCAATCAACCAAATAATTACTCTTTGGGGAATGAGAGACATATTAACATGTAGTCCTTGACATTTTTGAGATTTGATTTTATTTCATTTTCGTAATAGGTTGAAACCTTCTAGAGGAGTTTTACTTTTTTTGTGATTGTAACTTTCTATGCAATTTGTATTTTTGTAGTTGAGAAAAAAAATGTGGACTTATGGAGATGACCTTTTTCTTCTCAATAAAAGTGATGTTAGATGAGGAATAATCTACTCAATTGATCCTAAGTCACTTTGTAGTGGAGTTCCAATAGAAGTCTGATGCATGCCAATTAACATGGACAAGAGATTCATAGATGATATCTTCTTTTATTTTCTTCAATGGGTGCATCAACAATGCTCAAGGTAGTAGACAATGTGGTAAGATGGAAAGATACAATGGTGTAGAGGATTAACATAGACCAATCAAAAGGTTCAAGACTCCCTTCCTGCCGAGGTAGTACCCTAAGCATAGAACAATCACAATGGTCCAGGGAGGATCTCATAGCCAAGAAGGTAATATTATCTGAGGTGAAAAATTGCAAAGAGGTTTGATTATCCAAGGGATCAACCAAGAGTAGTATATCTAAATCCTAGTTGAGAGAAGACTCAGAGTTCATATCTGTTGTCGAAACTATTGCCTTGTTTAGATGGAGGGCCAATCGGTAGTTATAGTTTGACCCTCCCTACAAAGGGTGTTTTGGACCAATGAATTTACCATTAGACCTAAAATTGGAGGATAACAAAGTAATATTTTAGGTGGACAAAGACAAATTCATTACAACATCATCAAATAGGAATCAAACCTATCTTGATGTAGCATCATAAGAAGATTTGCAATCAAAAGATAGGGAAGAAGACCAACAAATGTAGGTAACTCCACTTGTAAGATAATATAAAAAGTAGCAATAGCTAAAACAATAATGGTGAGACAATGATGATGATAGCAACGATGATCACAATGATAGTGACCATGATGATGATGAAAAGCACCACAATAATAATGAAAATAACAACATAAAAGTCAACAAAACCCACCTCAAATTTGAATCTGGTTACTGAAGGAGTTTAGTAACAACCATTTTTGGACCACCAAGTGCCATCCCACCCATGCCTCCCGTAGTTACCCCTTTCAAAAACATGAATCCCAATATAGAAAGTTTGAAGTCTAAGTTTGTAGAGTGTAGGGTCATAAAAAAGGAAGAATTGGAAATCCATGTGGTGCAATTCAAAATGCAATGGCAACTGAGTGACTTCAAAACTTGTTTGGTGACATGGAGAAGAAGAAATAGTTTGCAAGTACTTTGTCTCAACAAGAAAGTCCATGACTTGGTTTAGGAGTCACCCTAAAAGCAATACTCTTGGCATAGTTTTGGGAAATAAAATATCCCAAACAATTTCTAGAAGAAGTTGAGGGAATGAGAATAGAAGAAGCTTCTTGCTCTCCTTCTCCCTTCACTATACACCCCTAACTTAGCTTTCTCTAGCCTCCCTTTCCCATCCTCCTCGCATCCCCTTTTGTGCTCCCTCCCTCTCCCTCCTATTTCCTTCCTTGACCTCTTTCTCCCATGAGCTCCTTGAGCCACTAACCTAGCTATTGCCTTCACAGCCAGTTGGCTGTTCCAAGGTGCCATGCAGGGAATTATTTAGTGGATGGGGACGGATGCGTCAATTTTACGAGAAAAAACCTATGAGCAGGTTAATCCGACCGTATTTGTTAAGAGATTTACAAATTTGTATTTCTTTAGGAAACATGGTTTTCACACATTTATTTTCACTAGAACTAGATCCCTTTACCATAAGAATATACAAAATAGTCACTCATTCTTTTTTACATAACATAAATTTTCTTGTTCATAGACATCTTTTGTACCCGTGTTATTACCTTAAAAAAGTGTTGGAAAATAATTCCTTTAAGAAACATCCCTCATAATCACTCTCAATGTAATAATATTATGCATATATAATTACCTACCAAACACATTTATATCAATATGACAAGAGCTTTCTAGTATTTTAATAGCATAAATAACAAGATATTTATGGATATGTTTTTAAGGAACTTTAAATTACTATAAATAAGTATTAACTTGGACTTATATATCACTCTCAAAAAATACATGTAATATTTAATACTATCTATGCAAGATTTTCCAAAATCTAACCCCATAGATGTGCTCAAATGGGGTTTTTTGATCAATTTGAGTGGTTGAATGATTATATTTGGACATTGGATGTGGAAGTTATGTCACTTTTAAAATTGTTGTCCATGGTAGTTTCGCCAACGAAACTACCTGTCTTCCACTTCAAAGGGGTTTTGTTGGCAAAACTACCTTGATGGCTTGCTTCAATGAGGTTTCTTTGGAGAAACCCTTTCATGAAGCTATGTTGAGAGAAAGTTTTCAAAGTCACCCCCTATTAAGTAAAGTTGTAAGAAGGATCATAAGGGAATTTTCATAAAGAAGTCTACTCTACATGTGGGTTTCTTCAAAAGCCATCCCATTATGTTACTCACCATTCCCAAATATTCATGTAAATATTTGTATATAAAATAGGTACTGCTATGATACTTTGCATATTTCTAAGTGAAACTATGTTTTGTTTTGTTCTACTTTTGCCATATTTTTACATAGTTGGAAGCTTTTTTTTTCCTTCGCTCGGATGCTCAGAAGATTTCGCTCAAACAATGGTCATCCCCCACGGGGATGGAAACCCTTTACTCCTCATAATGAGGCAAGAAGAGATCACAATTGATTACCCATGGGGTAGCTATCACTATGAACCATGGAGCAACTATGCCATAAGTGGCCCTTTTTATTGAAGATCATAGAAGATCTTCATGAAAAATATTGGACTCTAGTTCACATTGGTAGTAGTTAGTAGAGTCTAGCCAGTAGTAGTTAGAATTCTCTAATTTACATCACTATATTTGTTAGTCATTGTTTGCAAGTTAGAAGTAGTTTTTAAAAAATAGTTAGAAGTAGTTAGTAGCATCTAGTTAATTAGTAGTAGTAGTAGTAGTAGTAGTAGTTAGAAGTAAATAATTAGCTAGTAGCAATAGTTAGTGTCTAGCTAGTTAGTAGTAGTAGTTAGTTAATTCTAAGTCATTAGTCTTGGTTTACTACTTAGTACCTAGTTAGTAAGTTACTAGTCATAAGTTTATTAGTTAGTCTTAAGCACTAATTTAGTCTTAGTTTACTATTTAGTACTTAGATCTAGCTTGCCTCATAGGGATTCAGTTGCAGCTCCTCCTAATAGTAGCTTGACTTGAGCTCCTCCACATAGTACCCACATGAGTCTTTCTTTGTTTTCCCTTTGTCGATAAGCCTTTGGATAGCCAAAAACTTAAAGACAATGTCTCCTAGGAGGGCTTGAACCTAATGCTAGCTTCAAATCCATGAAAACTTGAGGCTCACAAACACAAAAAAGGAATAGAAAGTACATGCCCTGTTGTGAAAGGGGAAAAAATGAGCAAAGGGGGGCTTCTTGGAGGCCATGATATTACAGTCTCCAAGGATCCCCCTTTGCTCATTTTCCCATTTATATGGGGATAAAAAGGCATTGATATGGCCCTTCATTTGATTTGTCCCTACGAAGGGAATTTTAGCATGCATGAAGGAAATCAACATATCGTAGGGAATTTTAGCATGCATGAAGGAAATCAACATACATGCACTCGTAGCACCACAATAGGATTGATGGGCAATGGGATTTTCCTCTCTTTAGGTAGCTTTTGAAGGGAAAAAAAAAAGAGCAGAGAGGACTTCCAAGAGGCCATAACATAGCGGCCTCCTAGGAGCCCCCTCTGCTCATTTTTTTGATGAAAAAAAAAAGATGTAATTCAACAAACTTTGGCCATTGATCCAGATAAGAAGTGCTCAACAATCTCCGAAGTTGAGACAAGGATTTGGATGAGAAGTGCTCAACAATCTCTTGAGTTGAGGCAAGAGAGCAACATCGACAAGCACTAGACTTTTTACAAATGGGAACTTCGATAGCAAAGCATGCAAAGTGGCCATGGAAGGAGGCATGCACACACATCCTCTATTCAACTCCTCTATTGTCTTTTGAGCTACTCTCTTGTGTCACAGGTCATTGCCTTTTCTGAAATAAATCCTTATGAAGGCCCCCTAAATTGAGCAAAGGAGACTGTTAGAAGGCTGTGATATCGCGATCCCTTTGAAGCCTCCTTTGCTCAAATTTTGAAACATTCATTAAAATACATCAAATGGCCACTAAGGGTAATTCCTTGGAGTCTTTTTTGGCCTTCACACATTAGCAATGGGCACTAAGGCATTTGATCTAGTCCTTGAATGTGGAAAAAAAAGGGAAACAAGTTTCTAGGGAAGACGTGATATCGCGTCCTCCATGAGGACCTATTTCCCATTTTTTTGGCTCATTTGTTGGGAGCTCCTTTTATCACAAATAAACAAAAAAAAAACCAAAGGAGGATGCAAGGAGGCCACATATCACATCCTTCTTGGTGCCTCATTTGGCCATTCTTTATCATGGCCTCCCTAAAGACCTATTTGCCCCTTTTTTTGTGCTTGTATTGGGCACTTATAGGGGGCACTTATAGGCTTTGCCTAAACCCTATTCCATCCACTTCAAGCACCCACAAAAATAAAGCAAAGTAATCTCCCTGCTTCAAAATGGCATATTGCATCAATGTTTCTGGAATGACAGCTTTGCTGTAGTCTAAAAAACATGAGCAAATAGGGCTCCTAGAAGGTTGCGACATCATGGCCTCTTGTAATCCCTATTTGCTCTTTTTTTGGGGCTTTCTATCTTTTCTCCTTTGAAGAACAACATGAACAAGAAGCTTGGAAATGGAGACCCATTAAAGAGTCATTTGGCAAGGGAAATGGAGAACTAGCACGTTGGGAAAGAGTGCAATGAATAACGTCAATGCATGCACCAATCAAACCAGCTAAGCGAAGGGAGGGAGGACACACCAATTGATCCAATGTGTTGGAGGCAGCTCATCGGGGTCGAATATGGAACAAGGCTGAGGGATGGAGTATGAGACCGAGGCTAATGATGGGGAGTAGGGTCAAGGAAGGGAATATGAGAGGGCGGTTGATGGCTGGTAAGGAGTATGGGACTAAGGTAGAGGGAGGGAGTGTGAGAGGCTGGGGAATGAGTATGGGAGTAGGGCCAAGGGAGGGAGTATGAGAGCAAGGGAGACAAAAGAGATGAGGACAGACTCTTGTATATATAAGGATATATATATATACAACTCTTTGTAATACTCTTATAGATACTCCGTAAGAGTCTTTTATGTATATGTATGTAGAGAGTCTTATGGAGAGCTTGGGGCGCCAACTCCCTTTCGTAAGAAAACCTATCAAAATCTTGAGTATGAGATAAATTTAACAATATGCCATGAGTAGAAATTATTCAAATTAACATGGTTGTGTTCTACACTAAAAGAGCTTCAAATATGTCTTTACACCTTGAAATTTGGGTAACACATGAAAAAGTTACATTAATTTGAAAGGAGATGGGTTTTCATATTTTAGTGTATTTTTTGTTTTACCCTCCCTCATCCAAAAGACCCCCCCCTTGGGCCTCACATATTATGAAAAATATGTATAAATCTTAAAATCTTGCATATTTTTCAAGGTATATACCTTATATTTTGTGGGAGGGTGGACATGAAATTTTCATATTTTTCCCTTACATATTTGAAAATTTTAAATAAAACGACCAGGATTTTCCAATGATGTCAGTGCATAACAAATGGAAAAATGGGATGCATTGTGGGATTGAGAGCTGGGAGAAGAAGTCAGCCTTAAAGTTTGGCATGGCAGAGGAGCGAGTTGAGCAAGGTGAGGAAGTGGGTGTTGTGGTATTGAAAGGAAAGGTGCCTGGAGGTGAAATACAAAAGCTACAACAGTGAGCTAGTCACATAAGATATATTACTTTTGTGACATACATGACAAATCCAGGTGAAAGGATTGGATCAGGAACATACGAACTATCTATGGAGTCTGTCTCATAGGATCTCCTGGTTTCTTACAACACATGTGGTATGTTGGCAAGCAATACAGGGGTACTGCTAGTGCTCGTAGACAAGAAGCACGAAGAAAAGGGGCCATGTAGATAGTACATCCTGTCCTCATCCGAGTTATTGCTACTACTCGAGAGGAGCCTCTTTGGACCATCACACCATACTTCAATGGTGGTAGCTTATCTCAAAATTTTCTCCAATTTCCATTTAATGAAGGGTCCTTTAGGCATTATGTTGATACACACTTGAAGGGAGGAGCTGAGGAAAAAGCACGAGCACAAGGCAAGCTAGAGGATGCAATCATAGGCTTTGGCAATGTGGTGCAAAGAATCAACTTCTTTTGTGCCAACGTGTACCATTTAATCCATGATCTTCTAATTGGAGTAGCATGCTTGCATAAGGCCCAATGGTTCCATACAGACTTGCATCCTGGCAACATCTTGCTTGATTTTACTCCAAATGGTGCATGTCGAGTTGGAATCATTGATTGGGGAATGGCATAAGACAATTCTGAGGATCGTAGAAAGGCCTGCAAAAGGATGAAGTGGTTGCAAGATGAGAGTGATGAAGATTGGGCACAATGGATTCGCCATTGTGAGCAAGACCATGCTCAAAAAAACTGGCTTGCATTAGAGTTACAAGTTTTTGCAAAACAAGGGAGATACAGTCCACAATTAGATGTATTTGCCCTTGGTTGGGTTATCATCAAAATGGTGAGGTTCTTCTTTGATGTTGGTAATTATTTCACTCTAGGTGTTCGCATGCCTGACAGTGCATTTTTGCATGCCATTTTGGCACATGTTGGTCATAAGATGATGGCAGAAAATCCATCAAAGAGGCTTGCACCTAATGAGGCAATGCTACAACTCAATATGCTTGGTTGTGATGGAGGATTGGCTATGCGGCCTATTGAAGAGATGGACCTTGCTCCAAGCCTTGCGAAGTAGTTAATTGTAATAGAAGGCAAATATTTTCAGCCATCTTTTGGTGCAATGATGTAATAAATCATGTATGAGACATAATTTACACTAGTTTGGTAGCTTCATGAGACATAATTTACACTAGTTTGGTAGCTCCATGAGGCAAAAATCATCTATCTTATGGGTTTGTATTTTTAACCTCTATTCAATATAAGTACCCATTAAGATGTACAGTTGACTTGTTCAATGACAAAGCCTCCATTTTCTTTTGCATAAGAGTATAGATTAAGGAGTCATCTCATTATGGAATTCATTGTGTTCTTTATAACAATTAACCTTGTGTTTTTTGATTTTGTTAGACTATAATATAATTTGTATTCTCTCTATAATTGATTTTTTCATGCATGTCTATAATTTGTACTTGGCAATATGGAAGCAGAACAACAGAAAAAATGGTTGAAAGTCATTAGATGACATCTTTATACAGGGATAAGCAAGATGAGTAATACACAAATAATAGATGCAACTAGCAATGCTATTTACGTAGAGTGTTTCTACAATGAGGTCATAGCAAACACAATGGGAGAGATGCCCATCTCTAATGAAATTAATGAAGATGGAGTGCATCACATGATCAATATTGTCATAGGTAATATGAAAAAATGTGCACAAGACCTCCGGGATGAATTACCTACTAATATTGACATGGAAAAATTAGATTTTTGGGATTCACATTTCGCCATTTCAAAGTGTGTGCGATATGAACAATTAAAACATGCATATGATCCAACTTTCGAGGCATGGTTAGCCCTGAAGGGTAGTCACGGGAATGCTTCTGACAAAGCACATTCATTTAGAAATGTCCATGTTCAATTGTGTTAGGTGTCCCCCATGAGGCTATAGAGGAGGGTGAGAATCTTGGTGCTGGCTCATTTGGGGTGTGCTTCAAAGTCACTTTCAATGGCATCTCTTTCTTTCCTCAAAGTATCACTTATGTAGCAAAGCACTCAGGGGACATATCTCACACCGTAAATTCATTTGATAAAGAATATGGAATGCAAATATCACATCCAGGGATTGTTAGGTGCATAGGATTTATGAGAGAAGCTTACCTTGGATCAACTTTTTTCCATACTTCAATGGAGGGAGTATTGGAGATATGATGATGCAGCTACCCTTTGAGAAAGGGACATTCAGAAAGCAAGTACTGTGCTTGAAAGGAAATGGAGTTACTAGGAGAAAACCAGATCCAGTGCTAGGTGATGCAAACCTTACTAGATTAAAGGCATTTGTGGAAGCTACCCTAGACATAATACATGCAATGGTTAGCAAATGTACACCAAGTAGGAATTATACATTGTGATCTACACCCTTTCAATGTCATGCGAGATTTTACCAGAGGTCATTGTCCACGGGTTGGCATTATTGATTGGGGACGACTACTTTGGTCTGGTGAATCAAGAGAATTTGTTAATTTTGTAAAATGCCCTCCAGATATGGATGATGTGACTTATAATATTAATAAGGCTAGGGCAACAAGACAGAATAGACTTCGGCCTTGGCAAGCTCCAAAAATAATAGACCCTGAGAATAGTAATGCTTATAGAAAAGAATCAGATGTGTATGCCTTGGGATATATGATAAAAGTTCTTCTTACTTTCTACAAGGAGTGCAAGCAATACTATTTCAAGGAGGATTACACAAAATAGTCAGCATGGAGTGGCAAGTTGTGGCATGTTTATTTCAATGTGGACAACTATATGTTTGTGGAAAAACAAAATAGAATGACATTGGCAAGATTTAACACTCAACCCCATGCTTGTTTGTGGCCTACGGTGGAGATGATGCCTCAATTTTTTAATCCACTTTGATTATCAAGCTACTCTTTGGAAAGTTGTATTTATCAACTATAATGTTACCCTTTATTGCATTTTTAATACTAGTACATGGTTTTATGCTATTTGGAATTATTAAGTGTTGGAAAATATGTTTTCATATTGTGCAAGAAATTTGTATAGTACATGCCTCAATGATTTGATTCATAGTGTTTTACAAATGCAAATATTATTTGAAGATGACTTCATGTTTGCGAAGCCTGACCATATTCTCTATTTACTCTTTCTTGTGTCCCTAAGGTTGAAAGTGTGGCTCATCCCATGTCACAGTCATCCATTAGAATGGATAACTATAGAAATGCAATTGGATTAAAGAAACATAAAAAGACAAGTCTTTGAAAAGATGATGGATGAGAATACTAGAGAGAGAATAGTACTTATGGATACATATGATGTAATTTAAGCCTAGCAATGCACCTTGTTGATGAGATGAATGTTGCTATAACACTATCAACACCGAAAATATGCTCTTTTACAAAAATATATTCTTTTTTTTATTAGAGATGTATTCGTGTGGTAGACTTGTATTAAATTTGCGAATCATATAGTAGACTTGTATCAAATTTGAATAAGCTATCCCTTCTCTTTGTGAATTATGCTATTCATTTTTAAAATGTATTTTTGCTTAAGATTTGTATAGATTTTATTATAGATGTTGTTATTGCATAACTATGCAGGTTAGCAAGCAATGACTTTGGGGGGTGTGCAAGGGTAGGTTAGCCGCAACGATTGGTAGTTCAGTCCTCCAAGCAGTTGAGTCTTCAACGGATTCTAACCGATAGACGGTTCTTGCACGCATGTTATTAATAGCATTCTGTCTCTATTCTTTACACAGTTGTTGAGAGAGCTCTTCTCCAGAATACAGAGTTCTTCAGTGTTGTGTCTCTATTTTCATTCTCTATTCTTTCTATTGATGTTGCGCGTATCGTTTTATCTATGTTTTGCATAGCGTTTGCGTAGAGTTATGATGCTACACGTTGGCAATCACGATGCGCATTCTTACCCATCATGAAAGGGATTCATGATCTGGCGATTGATTTTCTTTCGGCAAGGTGTTTTGGGTGTGCTCATGTCATCCATTCCTTGTTGTCATTGCGGAGGCACTTCACATGGAGGTTTACACGTAGCGGCATGTACTCCGACAGAGATTCAGGAGGAGATTGCCATGGTGAGGAGACACATCTATGGATTTTAAGATGAACTCTAGTGGATGCAATCCAATCCCTAGCACCCTGCTTACGGTCGAACGAGTGCATAAGTCTGAGTGAAGAACCTCATCCATTGGTCTTGGCAGTGAATTCTGTGGTTGCTATCTTCCTAGTAGGCATGCATGCGCACACGCTCACAAGGTCTGAGGCCCTCTGCCTCAGAAGGAATTGCCTCACTATTCTGTCACCGCCTCAGAAGAAATCCCAATTCAAAGGAATCCAACTCAGAAGTGGAGACGAAGACCCGGTGAGCCTCTAAAGGGGGAAAGGGCGCTCTAATGGCTTCTGGAGAAGGATCAATACCTAAAGGTTTGAAAGGTATCTGGTGCACTCACTGCCACAATCTTGGTCATTCCGCAATCGTGCGTGCCCTTGATATGAATTGGTGCAGGATTCGCTTGACAAATACCCACAACACAGTGGGATGCCACTATAATGGGCGTGGCCAAAGAGCAATTGGTCAACAGCAAGATCCGGGTGCATCTTTTGTGCAAGAGGAGCAACCACAACAAGCGTTCCACTTGCAATATGAGTTCCAACCACAATAGTCATTCCAATGAGGCGGGGGCAACGATGGCCACGGACGCGGATGTGGAGGTGGAGGTCATGGTCAAAATCGACCTAAAACCTGCCTATTCTGCTTGGGAAAAGGCCATTGGTGGAATGAATTCCTAGATGCTTAGGAATGGTATCGACAAATGAGCAGAGCGGCAAAAGATGATAGGAAAAATGGGCATCACTTCTATGGTGCACATTGTTGAAGATGACCTATTGGTGTGCCCAGAGATTAGCATAATCACCCATGTAGGTACAAAGCTGCAGGGGCCGACCCTTAAGAAAGGCAACAAGCTGCTAGATTGGCAAGCACAGGAGCAAGTACGATGACAAGTCCACGAGTTGGTGACGGAGGAGCCACCATTGATGCAATTGGCTGAGTCCACAAAGCAGTCCAGTGGGGCATGCAAGGTGCAGTTTGCGGAACCGGTTGTCCAATTGGAGATGGATGCACAAGGCAAGTTCAAACTTCACTTATCAGGGAACGCCTGAAGGCTATCAAAGCAGCTCCCTTGTTGGTGCTAACCAAGCCAAAAAGCATGCAAATTCTCTGCAAAGGGAGTTGGGGTTGGAATGCATTCTTAGGCACCGATCCAGATCTCATTGGGAAGATTACTCAACTTGGTTCCTAGATTCCACCGGCAATTGTTGCACTCCCTTCACACGAAGTCGGAGCCAGAAGAGGTGGCTCTTGGCCATGCTGATTCCTCTCCAATATCGGTGGTCTCTTTGATGGACATGAGAATCCTGGTGATATCCACAAAATCACAAGGGCAGACTTTTGCTCAGGTTCTGGTAGATGGAGGTTCAGGGGTCAACATTGTCACATTGAAGACCTGTCGAGAAATGGGATGGATGTCTTGGGAACTAGCGCCATTCTTAGTTTGCATGGTTGATCAACGCTGAGTTCGACCACTCTGAATCTTAAGGGCAGTTGTCTTGGAGGTGGTGGCCATCTCGTTCATGGTCTCATTCATGGTGCTCAACATGGAAGCCGCAACACCGAAGTATAGCATCCTCTTGGGTAGGCCCTGGTTATGGCAAGCAAAGGTCAAGCAGAATTGGGAGCAGAATGTCATCTCCATGCAGAGAGGCAAGAACAAAGTGCAAGTCACAATGGCAGTGGCGGCGCCTTTGGCGGATGCGGTGTAACCCGTGTTGGCCAAGACGGTGAACATGGCAGATGGATTGGAGGATGATGAGGAGGAAGCCTTTCACAAAGCAAATCTAGAGTTAGTTACAATATTCAACATTGATGTGGAGGGCATTACGGAGAGATACTTGCATCAAAATATTCTGGTGGGTGCAATCAGAGCAGTTCCAGAGGAGAAGACCAAACCTCGATAAGCAACAGTAGGTATGGATCTGTGGGATCTACTGCAGAAGGAGAGAGTTCGAGGAACGCATGAGCCGAGTCACGTGAGTGCAAGAAGATGCTCTAGATACGGTATATCTCGGGGATGATGGGGCATCTAAACCAGTCAAAATTGGCACATTGTTGACGGGATAACCCTATGGAGGGATTTTTTTGATGTGTTCACATGGGATTATGTGGATATGAAAGGTCTAGATCCAAAATTCTACCAACATCGGCGGGTGAGCCTCAAGCGAGATGTGACTTGGACAAAGATATAGTGCTATCGTATGAATCTGCATGTTGCCAAGCAAGTGTGAGAAGAGCTAGAGCGCTTGCTGTGGGTGGGATTCATCGAACCAATCGCGAACTCGCATTGGATTTCTGCTATTGTCATTGTGTCAAAGAAGAATAAGAAATTGTAGATTTGTGTAGACTACCACAAGCTAAATGCGGCCACAGTATTGGATCCATTCCCTTTGCCGTACATGGATTCTATGTCGGATGAAATGGCAAGGCATGAGGTATACTCTTTCTTGGATGGGTATAGTGGTTACAATCAAATCAGGATGGCTCTGGAGGACCAGCCCAAGGCAGCCTTTATCACATCATGGGGGGTCTACGTCTGTACAATCATGTGGTTTGGATTGTGGAATGCTCCCTCTACTTTTCAGCGAGCAATGCAGGAGATTTTCGGCTCGTACGTGACAGACTTCATGCGAATCTTCCTGGATGATCTCAGTGTGTTTGGAACATTCACCAAGCACCTGGAACATTTGTGGAAGTGTTTCCAACGATGCAAGGAGGTATCCTTCAGCTTGAATCCTATGAAATGTGCATTCGCAGTCCATAGTAGCCGACTCCTGGGGCATGTAGTTTCGGTGGAAGGAATTGCGGTGGATCCGGACAAACTGGCAGTGATTATGCAAGCATCTACTCCAATGATGCCTAAGGAGTGCTTGCACTTTCTAGGTCAAATTCGATGGCATGGCAGATATCTATGGTTCCTAGCTCATATGGCAATTCCCTTGAATGCACTTGCTCATGTGGAACTGAAGGCATTTGTGTGGACCACAGAGTGTGACCAAGCTTACTGGCAACTCAAACTTTAGCTTTCCAGAGCACTGGTGTGTGAAGATAGTGGGAGAGAGGGAAGGAGTCTCACTTGAGGCTTTCTCACAAGCACAATGGGGGAATACACACAAAGGTGGAGGCTGAAAACAGTTTTCCTCTTCTTAGTTGTGAAAGCCAAAAGAACTCTTGTACAAAGAAATAGAAGAACCCTATATGTGGGTTTCAAACCAAACTCAACTAACTAAGGTGGCTTACTAACTGAGCCACAAACTAGAGTAGATAAGGATAGCTGTCATCCAGCTATTATTTGTGGGCAGTGTACCAACCGCATCTCCAGCTAACAAGTCGGTGACATAAATACACAACGGTCACCATGGCATATCGCAAGTGGAGCTCGATATCTCAACACTCCCCCTTGAGCTCAATCCCAATTCCTGCACACCAAGCAGGTCTCTGAACTTGCGCAGCTTCTCTGCGCCCAATGCCTTCATGAATATGTCAGCTACCTGATCCTCTGTGCTGACATAAACTAGATCAATAAGACCTAGTAACACTTTCTCCTGCACATAGTGATAATGCACCTCAATGTGCTTTGTTCTAGCATGAAAGACTGGGTTCTTTGCCAAGTGTATACTGCTCATGTTATCACAATAAATGACAACTGGCCCATCTGTAGACTGATGCATATCATAGAGTAGCTTATGCAACCAAGATACCTCACATGCAGCCATTGCTGCACCCTTGTACTCAGCCTCTGTGCTCGACAAGGCAACTGTAGGCTGTTTCTTGCTGCTCCAAGTGACTGCAGCACTCCCAAAAGTGAACACATATCCACTGGTAGATCGTCTATCAGAAATACTACCAGCCCAATCAGCATCAGTGTATCCATGCAACTGTATCTGAACCCCAGCCTCATAAAATAGTCCATACTGCAATGTGGACTTCACATACCTGAGTATGCATCTAGCCGCATCCAAATGCGGTTTCCTTGGAGCCTGCATAAACTGACTTACCAACCCAACATCATAGCTCAAATCTGGCCTGGTAATATTCATGTAAATCAAACTTCCTACTATGTGTCTGTACATAGTAGGGTCTTCTAGAAGCTCACCTGCATCTGTGCTGAGCTTCACATTCTGCTCCAAAGGAACTGAAATAGGCTTACAGCCTGTCATCCCATATTTGGACAGCATGTCCAGTCCATACTGCCTCTGCAAGAGCTGTATCCCACTTGGTGATCTAATCACCTCAATGCCCAAGAAATAACGCAGCTCTCCCAAATCCTTCATCTCAAACTTCTGCCTCAATAGCATTTTCACATGAAGGATATCTTCATCACTATCACCTGTGATGATCAAATCATCAACATAAATGACAAGCAGCATAATACCCTTCTCTGTTTTTCTCACATAGAGTGAGAAATCTGCCTTGGAAATCTGAAAACCAATAGCACGACAAGATACTATCCTATCTTGTCAGACCATGATCTAGGTGCTTGCTTCAAGCCATACAAGGCTTTCTTCAACCTACAAACAAACTCAGGATGAATAGCATGAACATAACCTGCTGGCTACTCCATAAAGACCTCTTCTTGCAAATCACCATGCAAGAAGGCATTCTTTACATCCATCTGATGTAAAGACCATCCCTTTGATGCGGACATAGCAATGGCTACTCTTACAGCTTCCATCCTTGCAACCGGGCTGAAAGTTTCTTCATAATCAATGCCATATGTCTGTGCATACCCCTTGACAATTAATCTTGCCTTGTATCTATTCACAGAACCATCTGCATTGTGCTTGATCTTATAAACCCACTTACAGCCAATTGCATTCTTGTCTTTAGGCAAAGGCACCAATTCCCATGTAGCATTTGCATCCAAGGCATCCATTTCTTCATCCATGGCTTTCTCCCATTTTTCATTTCCCATGGCTTGCTCAAAAGAAGTGGGTTCTGGTTCCTGTATCACTTTGACCATATAGGCATAGTGAATGGCTGTAAATCCATCATATTTTAGCCTATCCATAGGATACCTAACCCTGGTAGACCTGCACAAAATAGGCTCACTTCCAGGTGCTCTCAAAACATCCCTGGTCTTCCTTACTCCATGTGTAACAACAGAAGGAATACCCAACTCATCATCAATGCTCTGCTCTGAGCCACTGGATTCACCATCCACATAAGAGTCACCTGCATTCACATCAAACATGGGCTGATCTACCTTCTCTTTTCCTTTTCGTGATACCTGCGTACCACTATCTGCATTGCTTTGAGGAGATTCTCTTGATCTCAATCTACTTGTCTATGGTGAAGTATGTGAACCACTGCTAGAGGACACTGTAGGTCCACTGATATTTTGTGATTGCTACTGTGAATTTTGTGCAGCATTACCATTTTGTGCATCTACATCAATCATCACATTTATTGGTTTATACCAGCTACTCATCTCATAAAAAACAACATCTCTGCTCACTGTGAACTTACGTGTAGAAGGGTTATAGCATCTATACCCTTTCTGCTGCAGAGAATAACCAATAAAGACGCGCTTCTCAGCCTTTGGATCCAACTTGGACCTCAACTCATCTGGCACATGAACATAGGCAATGCAACCAAAAATTTTCAAATGAGAAATGTCTGGTTTCCTACCAGTATACATCTCCTCTAGCGTCATGCCATGTATTGCTGCAGTGGGAGTCCTGTTCATTATATAAACTGCTGTAGCAACTGCTTCAGCCCAATAATAATCTGGTAGATCTTTTTCATTTAGCATGGCCCGAGATACCTCTCCAATATGCCTGTTTTTCCTTTCTGCAATTCCATATTGCTGTGGGGTATGACTGCATGAATATTGCTGCTTTATGCCATGCTCCTGCAGGAACCTTGCAAACTCATTTGAGAGGTACTCTCCCCCTCCATCTAACCTTAGGCATTTTATTTGCAGGCCTGTTTTTTTTTCAACCATAGCTTTAAAAGCTTTGAAGTGCCCAAACACTTCACTTTTCTTTTTCATAAAATACACCCAAAGTTTTCTGCTGAAGTCATCAATAAATGTGACAAAATAGTGACAGCCTCCAATAGATGCAGCTTTATTAGTCCACACATCAGAGTGGATTAATTCCAATGGCTTTTACTCTCTTGAACATGCTTAGGAAATGGTTTCCTTGCTTGTTTTCCAAATTGATAGGCTTCACACACCTTATGCATTTCTGCAACCTTGAATTTAGGCAATCCTGCAACAATATTTTGGGCCTGCATTGATTTAAGTCACTATACATTAACATGACCAATGCGTTTATGCCAGATATCAATATCTGCAACTACACCGGTCCCATGTGCAAACATTGCTGCACTCAATTCAGGCATGTCCACATCCAGTGTAAACATCCTGCCTTTCTTCTTTCCTTTTGCTATCAAGCGACCATTATTTTTCATATCCTCAACAAAGCATCCATGAGGATTGAATCTGACCTATTTTTCATATCCTCAACAAAGCATCCATGAGGATTGAATCTGACCTGCAAGCCCTGCTCAACCATTTGACCAATAGAAACCAGGTTCTTGGTGATGTTCGGGACATGAAATACATCAGACAAGTATTTCTTTTTCCCATCCTGCATAGACAAAGGAATTTTGCCAATCTGCACAATAGGATGTGCAGTATCATCACCAGTCTCCACAAATCCTGGTTTTTCCATTTTCCTTGCATCTTGCATCCATTCAGTATGACCTGTCATGTGGTTTGACTCACCTGAGTCAACATACCACACATCATTGCTTTCTTCTGCACTTGTCACAGAATTTGTCATATGCTATACCATAAACAAATGCTCATTTCTGTCATCACCCTGTCTACTAGAGGATGCATAATTGCCTTGCTGCAGTTTTCCATTCATAATGTCATTCTGCTTTTTATAGCAGTCCTTAGCCATATGACCCATTTTGCCACAATAGTAGCATTCAACATTGCTGTTTGCATTTTGGCCTCTCTGCCATCCACCACGGCCTCTTTGGCTCCCCCTGCCTCTAGAGTTACCACGTCCTGCTGCATAGGACTGGTTTTCTTGCGTTTGTTGCATATTTTGATTTCTACCATGGCCTGCAGATCGGCCTCCTCTACCTCTGCCTCTACCTCTGCCAGCATTTGAGTAGAAGATAGTTTCTTTTGAAGTTCCTGCTGAAGAAGATGCACCCCCATTTCTCTGCTCTTCAGAAATTAGAAGAGAAATCAACTCCTCAAAATCAGGAAATTTTTCACGGACGGCAATGGATGTCCGGAACTGTGCATAATCCTTTCCTAGACCATTCAAGGTCACAGAAACTAAATCGTCATCATCCACTGGCGACCCAATGGAAGCAAGTGCATCCGCAATTTTCTTCACCTTCATGTGGTAGTCATTGATGCTCATATTTTCTCTCTGCACATTGTGCAGCTCTTGCTTGAGCTGCATTTTCCTGGCCTGCGTATTTGTGCTGTACATTTTAGCCAAACTATCCCATGCCACCTTTGGCGTACTTGCATCCTGAATATGCACAATCATTGAATCTGAAATACTGATAGACAGACAGTACATAACTTTTCTGGCTCTCTCATGCCATCCTTTAAATGCCTGCATTTCCTGTTGATTGGGAACATTAGGAAGAACTGGTTCTTCTTCATTTCCTGTAATGAACTCCCAGTAGCCTTTTCCCATCAAGAAATTTGTCATTCTAAACTTCCATGCCTGGAAGTTGTTCTTGTCAAGCTTTTCAGTGACAATCTGTGAAAGAGAATCATATGCCATTACAGAACACAGCAAAATATTCTGTCACTGCAAAAACACAGCTTTTGCCTCACACGGGCAGATCTGCAAAACTGACGAAAGTGGTATTTCACCACACAGTCACTTCCTAGTGATGATTTTGCATCAACAGGCAACAAGCATGAATCTGCAACTCCCAATATCTCTGCACACAGGCATACGATGCAATTTTTGCGGCAACTTTTCACCGACTAACAGAGCAGTGGTCGCACAGCAAAAACAGGGCCTTTTTCTGAGTGCCTGCGGAGAACTTCCGCCTCCAAAACGGGCCCCGAAATGACCTCGAATCAGAAAAACAAAGTCACCAAGGGCTTCGCCCTTACCCACAGCATATAATGCCCTCTCGCCACACACTGCGAAGGGCGTCTCAATCTGAGACAGTGCACTCTTGCACTTCCGGCTGTGCTACCTACAGAGATTTGCTCCCAAACTCGAAAAAGGAAAGCAACACTTGTCCTCTTACTAGGACACTGCGAACTTGGTTTGCTTTCTTGAGCTCCTTACCATGAACAAGGCTCTGATACCATGTGAAGATAGTGGGAGAGAGGGAAGGAGTCTCACTTGAGGCTTTCTCATAAGCATAATGGGGGAATACACACAAAGGTGGAGGCTGAAAACAGTTTTCCTCTTCTTAGTTGTGAAAGCCAAAAGAACTCTTGTACAAAGAAATAGAAAAACCCTATATGTGGGTCTCAAAACCAAACTCAACTAACTAAGGTGGCTTACTAACTGAGCCACAAACTAGAGTAGATAAGGATAGCTATCATCCAGCTATTATTTGTGGGCGGTGTACCAACCGCATCTCTAGCTAACAAGTCGGTGACATAAATACACAATGGTCACCCTGGCATATCGCAAGTGGAGCTCGATATCTCAACATGGTGCTGATGTCTTTGGATTGGGAGAAGAATTTTCATGTATTTGTTGATGCTTCAGATCAAGCTATTGGTAGTGTCTTGATGCAGGAAGATGCAGACAAATGGTATTGCCCAGTCTACTATGCAAGCCGATGGCTCTCAATGGCCAAAAAGAATTACTCTGTCATGGAAAGAGAAGGATTGGGCATGATCTATTTTGTCAAAAATTTTTGGCATTATTTGTTAGGCCGACCATTTTATTCCATGTTGATCATTTTGCCTTGTTGTACTTAGTAAAACAACAAAGTCTTATAAGTCGATTGGCACGATGGGTGGTTACTGCAAGAATACGACTTTGATGCGATTCATCTGCCGGGCTCGTAGCATGCAATCGCAAATTACATATCTTGATTGGAGTCTGGGGAGCTGCCAATGGGAGTTGGAAGATGAGTTTCCTGATGCGGAGCTAGCGGCTATTTTCCAGGCGGATCCGATTGAGGTGGAGGCCAAAGTCATTCCGGAAGGCCTGTGGTCATGGTATGATGATATGCTCTCATTCCTGTCTACCGGCATAATGGCCAAGTACATGAATAGAGACCAAAGGAAACGATTGGCACTATGGAGCTGATCTTTTGAAGTAGTCTTGGGCCAGCTATATCGGCGACATCTGATGGAGGCCGTGCTGCGCTGTGTTCGGCCTCATGAGTAGGAGGCAGTGCTGATGGAAGCCCATTGCGAGGTTTTGGGTGGTCATTTTGTGGGGGAAATAACCGCAAAGAAAATTTTGCATGTAGGCTTATGGTGGCCAACCATGCAGAAGGATGCTAGATGGTTTGCAAAGAATTGTGACCTCTGGCAGCGGTTGGGCTAACCCACAGATCGTGATCGAATGCTGCTTAACCCCATTTTGCCACTAGAGCCATTTCAGAAGTGGGGTATGGACTTCATGGGTCCATTCAAGCCAGCAGCTGCCCGCAAACAAATTTGTTACACTCTGGTAGCAACTGACTACTGTACTAAATGGGTGGAAGCTTGGGCTTTGTGGAATAATACCACAAATTTGGTTGCAAAATGTTTGTACCGCGATGTGTTCACCCGGTTTGGCTGCCCAATTGAGATCGTCAGTGACAGGGGAACTCACTTTGTCAACAAGGTCATTAAGTAAATGAATTCCTTCTATATGTGATTCACAAGAAGTCTTCCCCCTACTACCCATGCAAGCTAATGGATTTGCTGAATCTACAAATCATACTTTCAAGTAGATTATTTCCCTTTTGGTCAATGAGCATTGCACGGATTGGGATGATAAGTTGCTGGCAGCACTATGGGCTTACTGCACATTGTTCAAGGTGGCAACTGGGTTGACTCCTTTCAAATTGGCATTTGGGCTAGAAGCAATTACTCTAATCGAGCATATTGTTCCGAGTTTGCGGATTATGGTGGAAGACATGCTTCTTCCACAAGAGTCTATGGTATTCCGATTGGATGTTCTGGATCCACCATTGGATGATATGCGGTTGGAGAGCTACCATCTGACTCTGGAGGTTCAAGCAAGGAGGAAGCGGAGAGTGGATTTGGCTTCGAAGAAAAAATATTTTGAGCACAGGCAATTAGTTCTTTTGTTCAAGAATCACCTTGGGTGGATGCCAAGGAAGCTAAAATTGCAATGGTTTATTCCATTCTAGATTTTTCATGATTGCGGGTCTACATCATTCTATCTTACAGATTTGCAAGGGCACGCACTTCCACATCTAGTTAATGGTTTTCAGCTTCATCCATATCATCATGACAGTAGTCTTCAGTGCCCATTTTCGATATCTAATGAGGCACAGATTTCTTGGGTTGAGGTGGAGCCGGTAGATCAATCACATGAGGACATGTGGTAGAAGGGTTTGAGGCATGATGACAGCAGTCATCCTATCATAGCCGCCATGCAAGTACCTATCATCAAGGCAGGGTATTGGCAATCTAGATTGCAATTCCTGGGCATTTGTTTGCATGTACTAGTTGCTTGCTTGTTTTTCCTCATCAAACTTGCAGTTCTCTTGAGCTCTTTTGCCTTCCAGCTTTTATATGCATACAACGCTCTTTGCTTCCTTCTACTTCACATCACTATGGGGATGGCACATGCACAGTTTCTTCCCTTCCTTCCATTGGTCTATATTTCGCACTTTATTGATGCTCGTCTTCAATAACTACGCCTTCAAAGCTTCAGCAGCATTGATTGGCAGAGGGTGATTGCTCATCTAGTAGTGTTGGTGCTTTGCTAGCAGAGCTGGCAATGGGGACTGCTGTGGAGTTTTTGGGTGAGCATCAAGAGCTAACCATTTAGTTGATCTATCAGCAACTGTTTTTGCCGATGGATGGAGGATTGTTTGTGCAGCCGACAGAGGTGATGTTGGCTGAGTTTGGGACTCCTGCTAGAGGAGAGTACAAGCTCAGCTCATGCAAGGATGCTCAAGTGCAGGACCTGTATTGCTTGATTTTGGAGTGTGTTTTTGCAGACAAAGACTTATACAATCACTCCCTGGTCTTGAGGGATGATTGCGGTGGTTGAGTAGCAAGTAGTGCCATGGGCCCATGTTCTCAAGGAGCACATACATGCAGAGGTTCAAAGGGTGGCGATAGCGGTTGATAAGAAGCACGCTTTGAACTCGAAGATTGGCTAGATTTTGGAGGTCCTATTTCCTTTACATCTTGAGTCTACTTTGCCTCGATGGAATATGACCTTAGTTCTTACCCTTGAGCCTGAAGGACCTTTGTAGGAGGAGGCTGAAAGTTCAGCTGGTAGAGCGCCCAAGAAGTAGAAACATCAAGGGCCTTGTATCACTCATGGCGTTGTTTCTTCGCTTGCGCCTTTGACTCCTTCTCATGCAAGTGGGACGGGGAGTGTGTTCTGCAGTGGTGTGGCATTAACTTAGATCAGTGTTATGCCTCCATCTTTCCCACTAGTCATGGTAGAAAGGGTGATGGTGTCAGTAGCTCCTGTAACCACTGAGATGGGTGTTTTTGGAGGTAGTCCGCTGGTGGGGGGATCACTCACTCAAAGATGGTTGGAGCAACTTCAGTGCGACAGCAGCAACGACCACTGTGGTAACCTCTACGGTGGTGGCGGCGGTGTTTGAAGTAGTGCGGGTATCTATAGCAGAGGAACTGGTGGTGGTCTCTAAGCCTAGGGTGGTCTCTTTGATGCCCTCCGCTGGATTTTCTTTTTGATCATAGCCAATGAATGTGCAACTGTAGTTTTATGTGAAGTTGCTTGCTTGCCTGGCAATGCAGTGTTCTACGTGGAGCGATCCATCAAGAGTGCCCAGTTTGGAAGCTGAGGTCATTCAATTGCGGAGTGAGAATGAGGCCCTACGGAGTTAGCAGGTGCGAATGCAGCAATTGGAGGATAGGGTTGCGGTTATGGAAGCATAGGTGCAGGTTGCAGAAGCACACTTGGAGACAACTGAGTAGCAGTTAAATTCAGAGTATGTGATGGACGAATTGTTACGTCGATGTACTACCGATGGACTGGTTGAGTATTTGTGGGCTTTTTTGGGTAATGTAAGTGTCAATATGGAGCAGATGGGTTTGCTCCTTGATGCTCTCCAAGGGGATGTTCGTGTGGAGTGGGACAGATAATTTGCATGCTGGCATGAGGTGGTGGTTCCGCAAACATGTCGGGAGATGGTTCTGCAACAACACCGACCCGAAATGGATGGGGATGTGGGTGCTGGCAGACCACAAAGTGTTCCACAGGTGAAAACAGTGTCTGGTCTGATGGGTTCTAGTAATTCCGCAGGTGGGATTGGTAGTGTGGATAAGGGTAAAGAAGCAGTGGCGGAGTTAGTACCTACTGGGGAGGATTGGCATGCAAGGTATGAAGGGTTGGATGACGGAATTGTGGGACATTGTTGCTCGCTCTAACAAAAGAGTGGAGATGTTGAAGTGGCAAAGGCGTTCTCTGTGTTTTTGGTTAGAATTGTATGACGGGAGGCATAACAAGGTGGCTCTTGGAGTCCGACTTCACCATCGCGGTGTGCCAACCACGTCTCAAGGATTCCCAATGGAGAATCTCTAGCGAGATTTGGAGAGGATGACCTCCCAGATGCTCCCTTATTTCTCATTGACATAATTTTAGAATGGGCACCTGAAGTAGGCCACTACCTGGAAAACGGTTTACCTATGGATAAAATCCCACAAACTCAATAAGGATGCAGCACCATACCAACTAATTACAGGCCAACTCTACCACATGGGAAAAGATGGCATTATGCATAGATGCATGTGCGAACCTTGGCAGAGAACCAAGAGCACTAAGTTAATCTCAATCCTTCACTCAGTACACATGAATCAGAAGCATCTCTTTTTCGAATCTATCCGGAATTGAAAACAAAGCATCAGTTATGAATGCCTATCTGAAGGTCCTTTGTTGTCATCACCTGCTTGTGCAATAGCACATAGCACTCCGGCTAACTTTTACCCTGCCTATGCAATAACACACAGCACTCTGAGTACTTTCTATCATTGCCTGTTCAAAAGAATCCCGTACTCTAGATGTTGTTTATTCTGCGAGGCCACCCAAAAGACATCGCCGGATTGCTACTCATCATCTGAACTGGAAATGCACTAAACAACTGCATCAATTACTCCCACCATGCCTAGTCCCACATCACTACCTTCATGGCATTCCTTTCGCAACTGCTTTGCCGATTCCGCTCCACTCAAACTAGCACCAACAGTTTCCAGCTGCCTCTTCCACAACCAAAGCTTCAACCTCAATCCTGCTCCATATTCATTAGCCACTGCAAAGGATGTGGCTTTGACCAATCCACTGATTGATGCTCAGGCCACTACTTAGTAGGCAACACCTCCTCAATCCATGCACCCGGTGGCAATTGTTATTGCCAACACTCCTCTTGTGTAGCTGGTCTGTGTAGCTGGTCACTGAATGACCATAGGCTCATACGAAGGAAAATCAGGTAACCCAGGAAATGAAGTGTGCCTATTATAAAACTTCTTCGAAAAATGATCCACTTCTTTTCTGGCAAGGAGGACGAGGAGGAAATGACAAAGTAAAATACCTCCCCCCCCACCTCTGCTCCCCCCACCTCTGCTCCCCCTACCTCCCCTTTCCCCTCCTCCCCCACCCCCACCCCCACCCCCACCCCCACCCCCGTCCCCTCTCCCCCCCCACTTTCCTTCCTTGCTTTCCCTTCTCTCCCTTCCCTCTCCTCACTTTCCCTACCAATGCGACCGTACTTCCTTTTCTTCCCCTCTCCTCAATTCCATTAATTCCCTTTTTTTCCCAACCTCTCCAAGGTAAGTTTTTAAGGGCTAATATTTGCCCAAAGGCAAATGTAGGAGCTTCTCCAAACTAGTTTAGCTAATATTTCAATCTTGAAATTTGATAAATTTGCCCAAAATTAACATAACTTCCTTGTATGAGACTCGAATTTAGCCCTCCAAGTACTCAAATCGATCGGCATAAGCCATCTAGAGTCATATATATGGTTAGAAGTTTCAAACTCCACCATATAGAAAATGTGTGCAAAGTATTGTGCCCATCAAGTATGAACATATTCGAATGACACACCTCAAATACTCATAACACGGTGAAAAATGGTGTTTGTGGTGAGTTTGACCATCCAAAGCATATCCAATGGGGCTGATACTTTGCATGTGAATCAAGATAGGCTGGATTCACATGTGTGTAAAGTATCATGCCCATCAAGTATGAGTGCATTCTTATGACACACCTTAGATAGTTTCTTTTGACAGTTGTGCATATTACTTGGTGAAAAATAGGGTTTCTGGCAACATTGTCCATCCAAAGCATATCCTATGGACATGATAATTTTCACACACATTATTATATTCTAAATTGATGCCTACAAAAAATATCATGTCCACATCGGGTATGTGCGCATATTGCATGCACCTCAAAATATGTTGGATTGATGTGTGTGCAAAGTATCATTCCCATAGGGTATGAGTGAATTTGAATAACACACCTCAGATACTATTCTTTGGCAGTTGTGCATAACACTTGGAGAAAAACGGGGTTTAAGGCATGTTTGGCCATCCAAAGCATATCTAATGGACATGATTATTTTTGTGTGCCTCTAACTATATTATATTAACACGTGTGAAAAGCATCGGGCCCATAGGGTATGAGAGAATTCGAATAATACACCTCAGATACTGTTTTTTGGCAATTGTGCATAACACTTCGTGAAAAACACAGTTTGTGGCATGTTTGACCATCCAAAGCATATCTGATAGGCATGATATTTTGCATGCACCTCAAAATATACTGTATTGATGTGTGTGCAAAGTATAATGCCCATCAAGTATGAGTGAATTTGAATGACACACCTCAAATACTATTTTTTGGCATTTGTGCATAACACGGTGGAAAAACTGGGTTTGTGGTGACTTCGACCATCCAGAGCATACCTAATGGGCATGATACTTTGCACATAGATAAACATAGTTTGTATTGAAACACATGCAAAGTATCATGCCCATTAGATGTGTGCACATTTGAATAACACACCTCAGAGTGTGTTTTTTGGTGGTTGTGCATGACACTTATTGAAAAATAGGATTTGTGGCGAGTTCGATCATCCAAAACATATCCAATAGTTATGATACTTTGCATAGGACTCAAAAAAGGTTAAATTGACATGCATTCAAGGTATTATGTGCCCATCAGGTATGTGCGCATTTGAATAACACACCTCAAATACTATTTTTTGGCGGTTGTGCATAATACTTGATGAAAAACTGGGTTTGTGCCGACTTTGACAATCCATATCATGTCTCTAAGACTGGGTCTGGATAAGTAGCCTTATGAGAAGGTGGAGATGTGAGGCCTTGGGCCCTCATTGGCTTGTTTACATCTGGATATGGGGTCATACTAGAATCATCAAGGGAAGGGGCTCATACGGATATAGAGGATGTAGCAAGGGTGGTTGCCTCCTCATCTAAACCATCTTGGATAAGCACTTGATTTGTTCCTTTGCCCACCCTGATGACCTTCTCAAACTTGGTCTATGGGGGCTGGGGTGCCTCAGGAAATTGAGATGTGGAATTCTTGTCCTTCTTTGCTTGCATCCTTGTGATGACCTTCAAGGGCACAACTGCTACTACTTGACCTTGTTCAATGCTTAGTTAATGCTCTTGAAGGGGATGTTCAGAGTCGATGGCCTCCTTAAGGG
Organism: Dipteris shenzhenensis; assembly: GCF_047967505.1. Lineage (NCBI taxonomy): Eukaryota > Viridiplantae > Streptophyta > Polypodiopsida > Gleicheniales > Dipteridaceae > Dipteris > Dipteris shenzhenensis. The sequence goes on from NC_141615.1 coordinate 37,702,523, forward strand.
ACAGTCCTTGAATAAATGCTCCACTCTGCATCAGCACACAAGGGCATGGGGCATGTTGTGGGATAGACCATAGGGAGTGGGATGTGTTGTGGGATAGACCATGATACAGGAGGGCTCGTTGCTCCCTTATACGGGCATTCACTTGGCCCTGTGTGGACCTTGACATGTATAGCATTGGATCAAGGGCCTTCATGCTAAGGAATTCATGTCTCTTGCCCTCAAGGCCATGGGCATTGTCTGATATACTGGGACATGATGATCCTCATATAAAAGGTCATGACTTATGATGCCACTTCCCTCCTCGAAAGTATGATAGTTGGGATGTCCTGTGATCATGCTCAAGATCTTCCCAATAATTAGGTAGTTCTTCCACGAATACTTTGTTCATTGGAGTTATACGAGGTGGGGGTGGTTGCAGACCTAGTATGGGTGGTGGTAATGCAGGATGTTGTGCCCTATATTTCCCTAGATTGGCTAGAGGGGCTGTTTGCACATTCATTGAGTTCAATGGGGCCATCAGGGCCAATTGGGGCCTTGTTAATCGGTTGGGGAAGGACCTTTGGAAATCGGCACTGAGAGGTGTCATGGTTCCCCCATCTATAGCAGTGTGCACAAAAGAGGGCTTGCCTTGCTCTAAGGTAGGGGCATTCATTTGAGGGGTGATTGCCATTGCATACCCCACACCAAACATTGTCTCTTCTCCAAAATAAGTGAGGGTTACACGGTGTTTCCTTGGAGGTTCGTGACTTCCATTCCTAGCCTAGCTAATTTAGTAGAGACTAGAGGCCAACTCGCCCATTTCTAACCCCTTACTCTTTATCCTCCTTCTTGGAAGACCTTATCGATGGTGATACCTCGGACGGAGATGTACTTTTGTCCTTGATGACCTTATCCATCATATTATCACTTATACGAATGGCTACCTTACTACAGAGTTTGAAAGAAGTGGGGTTCATAACCCTTAAATGGTCATGCAGCTTCGGGTCCACCAATCCAATGAGGAAGCATGATAACAATCGCTTTCCACTCATCCATGCAGTGGGAATTGAGGTGTTTTGATACTAGCAATGTAGGCTCAAATGGATTCATTCTCATTCTGTTTCACCTTATACAACTAATTAATGAGGCTCTACTTATGACCACTTGGGGCAAACCCTATAATGAAAGCTTTTCGCAACACCACCTGGTTGACTTTCTCCTCAGGGCTGAGGGCCCTATACCATTGGTCTGCCTTGCCATCTAGGCTAGGCCAAATGTGTTAACCATTTCTAGATCTCCGATAGCACCGAATGCTTCACATATTTGCTCAAATCGCTCCACGTGGGAGACTACATCTCCTTTTCTAAGAAATTTAGTTATCAGCTTGGAGATGGCTATGGGTTGGCTCCTATAGGGATTGGTTAGAACTATTTGGGAAGCTTGAGAAGGCGACACTGTTGGTGGGCCTAATAGGATGTAGAGGCAGCCCCACAAGCCTCGGCCTTAAGTTTTGCCCTCATAGCAAGGTCCATGGGTTCACCAGTGCCGACATTGGGGCTATAAGGCCTACTCCACCAAACATCGGGGTTGTAATTGTGGGAGTAAATTGTTGGACTCCCTGAGAGAGCGGGTTACTAGGCATTTGCATGGACGTGTTTTGTCTTGCAATGTCCCTCATCCATGGGTATTCATCTTCCATGCGATCTAGGTCAGCGTGCCCAATGAAGACTATGGGTCTTGAGTCCACAAAAATAACCTCAGTCCCTGCCTGTGGCTCAAGGACTGGTTGTCTCTAGCATCCCCTTTCCATGGGCATACTAGCAAAAGAGTTCTCCATTTCTACTGAATCTGTTCGGCCTAACCGTCCAAACATGTTGGATTGCCAAAATTTTCATAGCTTCCTTCCCCCTTTCACACTAGCCATCAACCTCCATTTGAATGTTCTCTGCCTCTTCCTCCTCCACAGACTCGTTCATTATGCGCCTGTCCTCCTCGTTCCCAATGGATCCCAAAATAGAATTCTTCAAGTTTGATAGGAAACTTGGCCTCCACCCCCCTAATCCATCACTTGCCAATCCATCGCCCACTAGTCCATTTGAGTCCAAGAGCACTCCCTCAGGATCAATCAGGATGCCTTCTGATGTACTTGCAACTAAACTACAAACCAAGGAGGAGATCAATACTCAGCAGACTCTTAAGATCCAATCGCAGTGGCTGCCACCCTGCCTTCTCGGTCATCCAATAAGCGCACACCAGCTCTTGCATAGGTAGAATACAAGGTCGTCTCAAGACATTGGCACACTCTCTGCTCAGCGAGGCCTGGCTTTTTAACAACTCAATGGCTACGCCATCCATTCCAAATACATCTATGAGTGTTAGGATTGTAGCCTCTATTACCACAACACGGACGTCTACCAAGGGTTGAAGGATTTGGAGGTGCAAGCGTCCTTGGTAATGACAGGTCTAAAGCTAGTAGCAGATCAGTTGCCCTGCCACCTTAATATGAAGTTGCTCTAGGAGTTCATCAGAACTTACAATTCAAATTTGCATGCCTGCATACTCTAAGATGCCACCGAGACCCCCCACTTCCACCACCTCAATGTGGATGTGCTGTGCACAGCCTTCGGCCTACCAGTGGTTCCAAAAAAATATATGCACAAGAAGAATTTGAAAAATCCCCTCAGCAAAATCTACACTACGACAGAAAGAAAATGAAGGGCCGCATCAACTTCTCAGAGATCATAGTGCAAGGATTAGACAAAGCGGCAAGAGTACTCCAGTTGTTGACACATGTCCAACATACAGACCACCACCTATCTATAGTGCCGAACATACTCACTAGGCTAGTGGAGCCGCAAGTCACAAATTGAGTAGATTATTTCTAGACTCAGATGAGAGAAGACCAAAAAACACATGGAGATTTCTTGGGCAACCAAATGCTCTACATGCCCATCATCTACACATGTTGGAATAGCAGCCACCACTAGTCAGATTTGGGCTAGCCAACAAAGAAGCCACAGGAGAAGTTATGATGGAAGAAGAGAGAGTGGCATGTGACCCCAAAAGGCTTAGGATTCATCTGGGTGTGACCCCTTCAAGACGCCCTGCTCAACAGACACTTGATAGCCAACTGAGTGAGCAATATGAAGACTGTCAATTGTGGGAATACCTGGAGAGATAGAGACGTCTTGAGGCATCAAACTGTCAACCCAAAGGGGATGTGTCAATTTTACGAGCAAAAACCTATGAGCAGGTTTATTCGAGCGTGTTTTTCAAGAGATTTTTAAAAATGTTTTTCTTTAGGAAACATGGTTGTTACACTTTTATTTTCACTAGAACTAGATCCCTTTATCATAAAAATATACAGACTAGTCACTCATTCATTTTTACACAACATAATTTTCTTATTTAGAGACATCCCTTTGTACCCCTGTTATTACCTTAAAAAAGTGTTGATTCCTTTAAGAAACATTCCTCATAATCACTCTCAATGTAATAATACTATGCATATATAATTACTTATTAACACATTTATATCATATGGCAATATCTTTTTAGTGTTTTTATAGCATATTTATGGACATGTTTCTAAAGAAGTTTAAATTACTATAAATAAGTATTAACTTGGGCTTATACATCACTCTCATAAAATACATGTAATATTTAATACTATATATGAAAGATTTTCCAAAATATAACTCCACAGATGTGCTCAAATGGGGTGTTCCGATCAATTTGAGTGGTTGAATGACTATATTTGGACATTGGATATGAAAGTTATGTCACTTTTAAAAGTGCTGTCCAAGGTAGTTTCGCCAGCGAAACTACCTTGGGAGACTTGCTTCAAAGGGGTTTCGCTGGCGAAACTACCCGGATGGCTTGCTTCAATGAGTTTTCTTTGAAGAAACTCTTTCATGAAGATAGGTTGAGAGAGGGTTTTCAATGTCACCCCCTATTAAGTAAAAGTTGTAAGAAGGATCATAAGGGAATTTTCATAGAGAAGTCTACTCTACATGTGGGTTTCTTCAAAAGCCATCCCATTATGCTCTTACCATTCCTACAGATTCACCTAAAGATTTTTGTATAAAATAGGCATTGCTATAATACTTTGCATATTTCTAAGTGAAACTATGTTTTCTTCTGATCGATTTTTGCCATATTTATGCATAATTGGAAGCTTTTTTTTTCCTTCGCTCGGACGCTCGGAAGATTTCGCTCAGAAAATGCTCGTCTCCAACCCAAAGGCAAGGCAAAATCTAGGCCCTCATTAATGTGGACATGTTTCAAGGGGAGGATACAATTTATATTGGCCTC